>NC_092245.1:20680700-20760700 GCF_036320965.1 Panulirus ornatus
GAGAAACGAGTTGTGTGAGGTACGTGTTGTCGAGTGTTATGTGTGGGTTTGAGAGACTGCATGTCTGATGACTGAATGCCAGGCAGCAGCGTACGGGTGTGTGTGTATGTGAGGCAGAAAGGGAAAGCCCAACTACCTGGGCCAAAGACGTGACCCTTGACAGCCACTGAAGTACTACTACTATCACACTGCACAGCTATCGTTAACTCTCCCAAGACCCAAGTGGGTAGTACCGATAAGATACCTCCCCTTGTAGGTGGCTGCCTGCCACCTAGTGCTCAGAGAGAGAGAGAGAGAGAGAGAGAGAGAGAGAGAGAGAGAGAGAGAGAGAGAGAGAGAGAGAGAGAGAGAGAGAGAGAGAGAGAGAGAGAGAGAGAGAGAGAGAGAGAGAGAGAGAGAGAGAGAGAGAGAGGATGTATAATTCATCCCCCCCATGACGAAAAATTGACATCATGGCTCAGGTTAGCTGCTGACAAATCCAGGATGGAAATTTGATGCTCAGGATGAAGGTTGGTAAGATATACATGGAAAACTGAAGGAGTGATTCACTGAATAGCATATGATCACCGGGGGACCTACACAGCTGATCCCCTGTGGCCTGCATCGCTGGTCCCATGTGGCCTGCATCGCTGGTCGTATGTGGCCTGCATCGCTGGTCCCATGTGGCCTGCATCGCTGGTTCTATGTGGCCTGCATCGCTGCTTTACAATGGCCTGCACCACTGGTCCCCCCCGTGGCCTGCATCGCTGGTCCTCTCTGGTCTAGCACCACTGGTCCCCTATGGCCTGCACCATTGGTCACCCTGCGCCCTATACCTCTGGTCCTCTATGGCCTTCACCACTGGTCCCCTGTGGCCTGCACCGTAGGACCCCGTTGGCCCTTACCGTTCGCAACGACACCACTACCACAAACAGGAACTGACCTCACCAACCACGAGTTATACACTATATAAGGACATGGCCAGGAGCTTTGCCAGTCACGAACACTCGAACACAAAATGAACCAACAGTTTACCAACCAATAGAGTTTAGTCTAGTGTTTGACTGGACAGAAGTTTAACCTTACTGCTTGTACCGTGGGTCAAGGAACTAAATACAGATGACCATCGTCTGTGATCTGATGTCACTCCGTAGACTCAAACCTTAAACGTGGGGCAATATGTGGCACCCTGGGTTGACGACATGTTGATATGAATTGCATCCATCAACCCCCAAACATGATGATTACATAGTAACACCTTAACTCTCAGTCGTATAGGGTAAAGCACTCCGTGCAGCTGCAGGAGACACGAGCGTCCAACAGTCGCTTCCCCCAGTTCTCCCTCTGTCTCTCTCCGCACCACCACGCTGGACGCTTCTGCAGCCAGCTCCCCTCCGCCCGTCTGTGTCTGTGGCCCCGCCGCCTCCACCACCACCCCCTAACCCGGGCCTCTCCAGGGTCGGCCTCCACCAAATACCTCGTCCATTACCGGACCCCCAGCGAGGCTGAAAGGAAAGTGTCAGGACCAAAACTGTTCCAATATAGGATCAAGACTCAGCCTCGGCATCACAGCTGCCTCGCTTCAACCAGCTGTTCCCGAAAACGAGTAACAACCCAACAGGGATAGTACAGTAGTTCTCCTCATCTTCTCCTCTCTCTCTCCCACGTCAGCTCTGGCTGGAGGGGAAAAAAAATGCACATAAGCTTTAGAACATAAGCTGACAAGAGTTCGTCTCTGCAGTAAGACAACACATTTTTTTTCGTCCACAGTTAAGCTTTCCAACTATCACTTTCCCCTTTAACGTCCTGTGTTAAACTTCTTATTTCTATTTGTTCATTTGATATGTTGTTTATTCATATATTTGCAAGTGTGTGTGTGTGTGTGTGTGTGTGTGTGTGTGTGTGTGTGTGTGTGTGTGTGTGTGTGTGTGTGTGTGTGTGTGTGTCTTCTTTCATTTCTCTATCTCTCTTCTCTTCTTGGACGATGAAAACTTAAGATTATAAATGATATTTTCACTAAAATCCTGAGGTAATTCCACTGATGGGAGGAGGAGGAAGATGGGACAGGAGGAGGAGGAGGAGGAGGAGGAGGGGGAGGAGGAGGAAGAAGAAGAGGAGGAGGAGAGTCCTTGACCTGACCACATGATGCTGTCGCCCCGGTGGCTGAGGATGTTAGGAGGAAGATGACGGTGATGGGATGGGTGGGAAGGTGGTAAGAGCAGCCGAGGAAGACCCCCTGGCCAGGAGACACCAAAGTCCAGGCTCGACTGGAAGGAACTGGAGGCTCCAGGAAGTGAAGATGGGCGAGTTGCATGGAAGGAAGCGCTCTGGATGGACTGGACGCTTCAGGATGTTGGAAGAAACGGAGGGAAGTGTGAGGGTTGAGGTTCTGGGTTGGAGATGAGCATGATGCTGGGGTGGAGAGGAGCATGGAGCTGGGGTGGAGAGGAGCATGGTGCTGGGGTGGAGAGGAGCATGGTGCTGGGGTGGAGAGGAGCATGGTGCTGGGGTGGAGAGGAGCATGGTGCTGGGGTGGAGAGGAGCATGGTGCTGGGGTGGAGATGAGCATGATGCTGGGGTGGAGAGGAGCATGGTGCTAGAGTGGAGAGGAGCATGGTGCAGGAGTATAGAGGAGCATGGTGCTAGAGTGGAGAGGAGCATGGTGCTGAGGAGGAGATGAGCATAATGCTGGGGTGGAGAGGAGCATGGTGCTGGGGTGGAGAGGAGCATGGTGCTTGGGTGGAGAAGAGCATGGTACTACAGTGGAGAGGAGCATGGTGCTGGGGTGGAGAGGAGCATGGTGCTTGGGTGGAGAGGAGCATGGTGCTGAGGAGGAGAGGAGCATAATGCTGGGGTGGAGAGGAGCATGGTGTTGGAGAGGGAAGGGAGTCTGGGAGTTGCAGGGGAGTTAGCTGGAAGGAGGGAGTCAAGCTCTTGAGTTGGACGTTACGACCCTTGAGCACGAAGGATGGATCCTTGAGCACAAGGGTCGTACGGTCGTGCTCAAGGGTATAATGTGGGCATGAAAGAGTCTTACTATAAGACCTGAGTGCTGGAGTGAGTTGCTGGAGAACTGCTGGACGCGGCTGAGTTAACCTAAGGGAAGTAGTCGTAATTTGTCCCATGATTTAAGAAAAATGCTCAAGAATTTTAAGAAATGATACTTGTGGTGTTTATAAAGTCCCTCCCTTGTGAACAACAAAACTTTAGTTCTTTATTTTGAGAGAACGTGAGGCCGTCGAGGACCACATCTGGAGTGTGAGGCCGTCGAGGACTACAACTGAAGTGTGAGACCGTCGAGGACCACATCTGGAGTGTGAGGCCGTCGAGGACAACACCTGGAGTGTGAGGCAGTCGAGGACCACACCTGGAGTGTGAGGCAGTCGAGGACCACTCCTGAAGTGTGGGGCACTCGAGGACAACACCTGGAGTGTGAGGCAGTCGAGGACCACACCTGGAGTGTGGGGCAGTCGAGGACAACACCTGGAGTGTGAGGCAGTCGTGGACCACACCTGGAGTGTGGAGGATGATTGCCCCGGAGGGCTGGATGATAAGGGAGGAGTCCTGAAGCAGGACGTTGAGGGTCTTGGGTCAGGATGGTGAGGATATATAACGCCAGCCAGTGTGGGGAGACCTCTACTGTGTGAGGTGCGCTGATGTCTGGAGAACCAAGAGTAAGTAACTGTACCTTATACTGGGTGGTGGGGAGATGCCTGCTGCTTTACTATCCTGTTTCTGCCTCAGATTAAGATTATAACCGTAGTGAACCTCGACGAAGGACCCATGACCTCGCCTGTTATGTGTCCCTCCCATGTACTCCCAGGTGCGACGTAAGAGCAATGGATGTGAGGTGAGCTGTGTTATGGTAAGGGAATAGTAAGGTGATACCAGAGGGTAGGTAAACACGTATATATTTTCTAATGGTAACTAATGATTACAGGTTCGCTGGGTAATAGCGTGGTAGAGTTTTAAGACACTTAGAGCAGTAGAGAGTGTAATCAAGATAGGGAGGAAGGCAATAGACAGGTGCGGTAGCATATATGGAGGAAGGGGAAGGGAGAGAGAGAGAGAGAGAGAGAGAGAGAGAGAGAGAGAGAGAGAGAGAGAGAGAGAGAGAGAGAGAGAGAGAGGGGGGGTGAGAATGGTATACAGTTCACGGAGATAGGACGAGTTCAATGGAAATAATAAACTGTTATGTTTTACAGTTGCGAGCTGGTCGTGTATATGAGAGGAGCGGTTGTGTGCGTGAGGGCAGCGCCAGGCTACACATTACCACGTTATCGCTGGGTATTTACCTTCTCTCGTTGTGGTAGATCTGTGCCATATATTGTCCAGCGTCCTGCATGCGGGGAACATTGTGATCTCGGAGTTTACGGTGGTACGCGATGGTGTGTGGTGGTTTACAGTGGTACACGTTGGTGTGTGGTGGTTAACAGTGGTACACGTCGGTGTGTGGTGGTTTACAGTGGTACACGTTGGTGTGTGGTGGTTGGAAGGATGAAAATTTTCATCCATCATTAAGGATGGAAGATTGTAGGAGTTGAGCACAAGACATAAGGAGGTTCAGCGTTCCACACACCAGCTGAGGAAGGAAAGAAACAAACATCGCATGGGGCCAGCCCTCTGGTTGACCAACACTGACACACATTATGTTGGACGTGGTGACCCTCCAGGGCGCTGTGTGGCCTAGATGGAGGAGGAGACACACCAGCAGCCAACACAGAGAACAGGATACACCTCCTCCGACCTCACACTGTCCCTCAGCCATCGTTGCACTTGCCAGCCCAGCCAGGCCAGACCAGACAGGCCAAGACAGGCCATCTCAAACAGGCCAGGCCAGACAGGCCAAGACAGGCCAGCGTATCACTGGTACACACTCCCCCAGGAATCATCTCCACGTACAATAACAAACCAGAATTTCCACTCCCCAAATTAACAATATTAACAACACAAAACTAACCTAAACTCGAGTAACATCAACTTGGTCGAGCAGGACACACTGTGTAGTATATAAACACTAGGGAGTGGAGGCCAGGGTTGCATGTGACGCAGGCCTGGCCACAACTGGTGACCAGGCTGGCGCCACCACACACTCCATCCTCCCTCCTCCACCTCCACCTCCACCTCCTCCACCACGGGTCATGTGTTAAAAGGTTTGATGAAACTGTAATCCTCACTGTCGTGTTTTAATGGACGCTTTTGCATTATTCTGATATACTAAAATTTTCGTATGAATGACCATTTTTTTCCCCCCCCGGCAGCTCAACTGTGGACAGAGTCATGGTAAACCTGTTCAATATCAAGTGTATTCGTACAATGTTGATATTTGGAAGTTCAATCGGAATAAATCTATATCACATATGAATCCCTTACATCAAGGGGGGATAGAAGGATAGAAGGATAGAAGGATAGAAGATAAATGAAGAGATGAGAAAGATATGATCTACTGGTTGTGAGAAAAGAGAGGAAGACTCAGAACAAAGACGAGGAGTACTTGTCAATGTCCCTTTATGGGAGTGAGAGAGAGAATCACAGTCGTCGGTAACGGAGAGAGAGAGAGAGAGAGAGAGGGGGGGGGGGGGGGGGACGCGTGCCATCCGTCACACACTAGAACGAGCCATCCGTCACACACCAGAACGGGCCATCCGTCACACACCAGAACGGGCCATCCGTCTCACACCACAGCGTGCCATCCGTCACACCCCATAGCGGGCCGCCCGTCACACCCCATAGCGGGCCATCCGTCACACCCCATAGCGGGCCATCCGTCACACCCCATAGCGGGCCATCCGTCACACACCAGAGCGGGCCATCCGTCACACACCAGAACGGTCCATCCGTCACACACCAGAGCGGGCCATCCGTCACACACCAGAACGGTCCATCCGTCACACACTAGAACGGGCCATCCGTCACACACCAGAACGGGCCATCCGTCACACACCAGAACGGGCCATCCGTCACACACCAGAGCGGGCCATCCGTCACACACCAGAACGGGCCATCCGTCACACACCAGAGCGGGCCATCCGTCACACACCAGAGCGGGCCATCCGTCACACACCAGAACGGGCCATCCGTCACACACCAGAGCGGGCCATGCGTCACCAGATCACACTAGCGTTATGCAAGTGTTTCTTCTGTGTCTTTCTAATTCAAGAGTCAGGCTGGAGGTTGATGAGATGGTCACACTGGCAGCCACGGGTTAACGACTGCTCGTATATTGGTGTCGTAACTTTTGAAGGAAGAGAAATGAATGTTTAACTGTTCTGAGGCTGAGTTGTGGCCAGGTAACTGGTGGCGGGATCACACTGCTGGACGCTGGGGGCCCCGTATGCTATGGACGCTGGGGGCCCGTATGCTATGGACGGTGGGGCCCCGTATGCTATGGACGCTGGGGCCCCGTATGGTATGGACGCTGGGGCCCCGTATGGTATGGACGCTGAGGGCCCCGTATGCTATGGAGCCCCGTATGTGACGCTGATACAGTGTCTTACAAGGACCAAGAGCACTGGCTTGACTCAGGGGGTAAACACTGTAAGTGGATGAGGAGGAGGAGGTAAGGATTGTGCCAAGGTCTTGCTGACGTTGGAGATGGCGTATCAGCAACAGGTGTTAAGGAATATATCATCAAGGATCAACTTCTGCATATGACAATGATCTCCTGTCCCCGACCTACGCACACACACACACACACACACACACACACACACACACACACGCTCACACATAGACACGCTGAATGTTCCAATGATTATTACTAAATGCAAAAGGTATTAGACCATAGCATTTACTCTGTAAGACTCCTTGTATATCTGCCAGTCTTATCATGAAGATGTGCCACACTCATGTGCTCGTCTAGAGTGTGGAAATGTCCAGCCCTACCTTAATCTTCAGTTTATTTATGATCAGTCATGACCTTCCAGTTTTGTAATATATGTAACATCTCAAATGTGTATTTGGAGCCGAATAAGCTGCCTAAATTCAATCAGCCATTTCTTATCATCCCTATCACCATTATCATTATCATTATCATTATATTTACTATTACTATTATCCTTATCATCCATCATACATATATTCAGGTTTCAGAGACGGAGTACCCGAATGTAAAATTTTCTTCCTGTAACACACAAATAGTAATCACATTTTATCGTACAAAGACGATCTCCCTCTTCATTTAATCTTGAAAGACCTCAATTGATAACGGACAGATACTAAAGATAAGAAAGGAAGAAAAGAAGGAAGAGGACAGAGAAGATGAAAGAAGGGAGAAGAAGACGAAAGAACAATCAAGGGTGAAAGCAAGTGTGTGGGGAGAGAGAGAACGAGAGAAGAAAAGAGAACAAAGAAGAAAGATTTGCGACGGACAAGAAGAGGAGAACTGGAGGAGAAAAATCAGACGGAGAGCGAGCTGGAGCAACAAAGACGAGAACGAAGTAATTTGCTTACCACACCTAAGTCAATCAGGTCTTCTTAAAACCAGAGAGAGAGAGAGAGAGAGAGAATGGCTCAACCGTTATATATCCTCGAGCTTCCTTTGTTCTGTCTAATTTCCTCTGAGAGCAAGGTTGTCGAAGTGGGAGGGTGGGTGTGTGGTACATATACATCCCTTGAGGGAATGCAACGGAGTATAGCCAGAGGGAGCTTGTGTGAGTGATCTCTAGGGTGTGTGTAATCTTTAATCTCCATTTTGCTCTTCCTATTTCGTCTTTCAAAAAAAAAAAGGAGAACTTACTCTAATTAGTGTTCAAATATGATTGAGCTGTGACACTGCGTCCTTGAAGCCCCCTTCATCCCGTCTGTCACTAATTACCACAGCGAGGCAGGAGTCTCTCTCTCTCTCTCTCTCCTCCACTCCTCAACATGAAAGCAAATTCCAGAAGCCACTTCGAGTGTCAACATGACAAGCCTGGTGCTTCCTACCACTCACTCTCTCCTCCAACGACGACGACGCTACACACTGCTCCTCATCACATCCTACCACTCACTCACTCCCTCACTCCTCCCACGCTACACACTGCTCCTCACCAGATCCTACCACTCACTCACTCCCTCACTCCTCCCACGCTACACACTGCTAATACCAGATCCTACCACTCACCTCCTCACTCCTCCCACGTTACACACTACTCCCACCAGATCCTACCACTCACTCCCTCACTCCTCCCACGCTACACACTGCTCCTCACCAGATCCTACCACTCACTCACTCCCTCACTCCTCCCACGCTACACACTGCTCCTCACCAGATCCTACCACTCACTCACTCCCTCACTCCTCCCACGCTACACACTGCTCCTCACCAGATCCTACCACTCACTCCCTCACTCCCTCCTCCCACGCTAAACACTGCTCCTACCAGATCCTACCACTCACTCCCTCACTCCTCCCACGCAACACACTGCTCCCCACCAGAACCTAGCACTTACTCCCTCCTCCCACGCTACACACTGCTTCCCACCAGAACCTAGCACTTATTCCCTCCTCCCACGCTACACACTGCTCCCCACCAGAATGCCAAAATATTACTTTCTACGATTTCCTATATTGTTCATGTCAGTTAATCATCGCTTTGGGAATCATATTTATCCTACATGCCATTATGCAGATTCGATTCAAGAATTTAACCATTGATTTAAATATTTCACAAACGTTTTCATGCTTGCTTTCCTGTCTGCGTTTATTCAAAATAGAAATACGCATTTGGCTTTGAAAATGAATTGCGGATGTACGAAATGTATTTTGGGGGTTTAATCTATTTGCCTTCTGTCGCTATCAGTGGCATTTTTGCTGTGAGCTGCCTCACCCAGGCACAGTCACACAACACAGACCTAGTGAGATGTCTTGTAATAGCATCACCTCTCTCGTGCCTGTGGGAGGTGTAAGACAAAGGACGATCGTCTTTTACAAATAGGGAAATGATTCAGTTTTCTTCGAACTCAAAATATGACTTGACTGAATGATCTATGACGCCCAGAGAGAGAGAGAGAGAGAAAGAGTTCAAGATAGATAGATAGATAGATAGATAGATAGATAGATAGATAGATGGATAGATAGATAAATAGATGGATAGATAGAGAGAGAGAGAGAGAGAGAGAGAGAGAGAGAGAGAGAGAGAGAGAGAGAGAGAGAGAGAGAGAGAGAGAGAGAGAGAGAGAAGAACAACTTCTACTTCGCTCTACACCTTCCGAAAAAGTCTTGATATCGAAAAAAAAAAAACAGAAATAAAAAGGATCTATAAAAGAGGTGTCACAAGTGTCACCAAAGAAGAAAAAAAAGACATCAAAACTTTTGAGTAACAGAGACAATGACTGAATTATCATCACGTGAAGCATTCATTGCTCTCACATCTGGGGAAGGAGCTCCGTTCGAGTTCCACATACTTAACAAAGGTTTAAGTCTAAAGTAGTCCGACTTATAAACTCGTCCCGGTCTGACATCACAACTTGACCAGTTTCCTCTTTGTCCAATGTCTCTGTTGTTTTTCTTCTTTTCTATAAACATTACTTCGGTTTCTGTCCACGAGTCTTGGGTTCCATGCATGCCTCTACCATCACCTGATCACAGTGTGGCCGTTGGCACCCCACTGATAGGCCCGATTAGTTATGGTATTTATTTCTTCACTTCCATTGCTAAGCTTTAGCTATTCACTCTTTCATATCTTCCCCCCAAAAAACCACGATCTCCCTCAAGTTCTCCAATGCCTTAACAATTTTCGTAATACTATTTTTTTTTTCTTTTTCTTTCGTTTACCCTAACTTGCCTATTTCATTCGCCCCGCTTTTTTTTTTCTTCTTTCTTTTTTTGTTTTTTTACGTTTCATTCAAGGCGTGGCGGTCATAAGGGCTCTTGGCCGTGACTGAAGCCTTCGACGTAAAAAGAAAATGAAGATGATGATGAAACTATTTTTTTTCTTTTTTTTTTTTTTTGCCAACGTCGGGGAAAAGAATCCCCGCATGAAAAGAATTCTCGAATGATGTGAAAGAAATGATGCCAGAGGGGGAGATGGGTGGAGGAGGGAAGGAACGTGGCTTCTGATATCGCGATATGATTTCATTCAATTTAAAGGGGAAATTATAGAATAATTTATCGTTATCATCCAGAACAGCGAGGTAATACGAAATACCGTACGCTATATTTTTGCGTTAGTATAATGTTGATTAATTCATTTGAAGCCGGTAAACCAACGCCTCTGACCAACTCATGATTGGTTGCCGGAAAGGCATTATACATCGTGGAGCTCCGGTGAATTATGACACATTATGAAGATAATCCGGGTTATTCATACGGATGATGAAAAGCGAGTGTGGCTGAGCCTGATGGATGATGAATAGTGAGAGTGGTCGAGCCTGATGAACGATGAATGGTCTAGGTGGCTGAACATGATGAATGAAGTGATGGATGTGAGTACATGAGGCAGTAGGAGGTGTGAGTGATCACCCGTCTGATGAAGGAAGGAGGGAGGGAGGATGCGTCCCACCGAAGACGCTCAGAGATGAACATCCCAGCGACGGTCTCCTCCAGGTCACGACCCACCAGAGGCCCCCTGGTCTCAGCAGGTTGTCAAGGTCCTCCTCCTGGTCACGACCCACCAGAGGTTCCCTGGTCTCATCAGGTCGTCAAGGTCCTTCTCCTGGTCACGACCCACCAGAGGTCCCCTGGTCTCAGCAGGCTACTCACTCCTCAACACATTATAACACTGTCTGCCTTGCCTCCGTCATGTTGTCCTTGTGTTGCGGTTACATCTTGACTTCCTCACAGTTTGCCTTGCCTCCGTCATGTTGTCCTTGTGTTGTGGTTACATCTTGACTTCCTCACAGTCTACCATACGTTGTATGATCAGCTACGACTCGTAACGTCACGTCTCTCTGTCCTCTGTCCATAATTTCATTCCATTATCTTCCTTCTCCTGTGTTGCGTCCGTCTCCCAGTAACTCAGCTCTTAGTCAAAATGTCTTTGGTTAAATTGTGAATCTCCAGGTCCAGGTCCAGGTCCAGGTCAAGGATTAGATCCAGGTCCAGATCAAGGATCAGGTCCAGGTCCAGGTCAAGGATCAGGTCCAGGTCCAGGTCCACCATGATACATGCTGATCCTTCCATCCTCTCTGGCATTCCTGCATCATGCTTACGTTATCCTCACATATTCTTTCCCTCTCCTTCCTTCCTTCCTGCTCTTCCCTTTTCGTGCAGATTTCCACTGACACATTTTCCGCTGGTACACAACATTACGTTTTCTTTCTTATTCTTATTTCACCAGTAACTTATCATGTATTTCCTTCACTCATCATTATCCTCCTGTTGGGTCAACATTTGTGTCACGTTCCTCACACTGTGTCACTCTCAAATCTCTCTCTCCTTCCCATCAAGCCAATCCTTTACAATCTTCCAGAAATACTGTGGCCTCTTCCAGAGGATCTTCTTATGTTCCTTCAACCTTCCTTCTTCCATCTGAGCTTCTCACCTCCTCGCATCGTTCCAGTTACACTTTCTATCCTTTACCGTGTTCCAGGAGGCTCCCAAGGGGCTTTGTTCCTCCAGGCGACTGGACCTTTTACACTTTGAAATGGAAAGGACGTCGTGGATGTGAGGAGGGGGAGAGAGAGAGAGAGAGAGAGAGAGAGAGAGAGAGAGAGAGAGAGAGAGAGAGAGAGAGAGAGAGAGAGAGAGAGAGAGAGAGAGAGAGAGAGAGAGAGAGAGAGAGAGAGAGAGAGGCTGGTTTTGGCTGTGGCTAAATGCAGTCGGTGTTTGTGTCTGGCTGTGATCATGGCAGTCACTGTGTCTGGCAGTAGCTGACGACGTCTGGGGAACTGGATGGCGCAGTGGCTGAGGACGTCTAGTACACTACATAGCAGTGGCTCAGGATGTCTGTAACACTACATAGCAGTGGCTGAGGATGTCTGTAACACTACGTAGCAGTGGCTGAGGACGTCTGAGATACTGGATGGCGCAGTGGCTGAGGACGTCTGGTACACTACATAGCAGTGGCTGAGGATGTCTGTAACACTACGTAGCAGTGGCTGAGGACGTCTGTAAGACTACATAGCAGTGGCTGAGGACGTCTGGGATACTGGATGGCAGTGGCTGAGGACGTCTGGTACACTACATAGCAGTGGCTGAGGACGTCTGGGACAATGAATGGCAGTAGCTGAGGACGTCTGGGACACTGGATGGCAGCGTCTGAGGACGTTTGAGACAATGGATAGCTGTAGCTTAGGACATCAGGGACACAGGTCGACTGCGTCTCAAGACGTCGAGGAAGGTATGGAGGGGACCAGCAGGAGACCCGTTGATGGAAAGTATTAAATGAACACAAACATGACGACGTCTCGAGTGGAAACCTCCGTGTTAGCGTCTGGCCAACATATTCCCATAATGACGTTACGACTGTGAAAAAAAAGAAGAAAAAAAAGTAATTCCCTTTTTTTTATATACTAATGAGCCAACGAGAGTCAGAAATCAGGACATGATTATTAGTTTTTCCTACAAAGAGATGAAAAAAATGTATATAACTTGCCAATACAGTCATTATTCATAATCGAAACCATTATACTGCAAGAGATTCACAATCGCTGTCTTCATCACGAGCAGAATTGGTGATTTGTATCATTGTAAAATGAAAGGCTGCGTCTTTTCCCCACTCACACACAGAAAAGGTTTACACAGAAAGCTTATTCCAGGAATTATTGCAGTTTTTATTGACGTAATGAAACGAGACCAGGCCATAATTAACTGCTTATCATGAAGGACGTTTGCATGTTTCTCTTAGAGGTGTAGGAAGTAAGTACTGTATACACACACACACACACACACACACACACACACACACATATATATATATATATATATATATATATATATATGTAAGTATGAATAGGTAGACAGATAGATGACAGAGAGAGAGAGAGAGAGAGAGAGAGAGAGAGAGAGAGAGAGAGAGAGAGAGAGAGAGAGAGAGAGAGAGAGAGAGAGAGAGAGAGAGAGAGAGAGAGAGAGAGAGAGAGAGAGAGAGAGAGAGAGAGAGAGAGAGAGAGAGAGAGAGAGAGAGAGAGAGAGAGAGAGAGAGAGAGAGAATATGTCAAAAACCGTCGACTCAAAAACACTTATCAACTATCCATGTGACACTCGAGTGAATTTGTTTACGTCAACACAGGTGTGAACGGGCTGTTGCCATGTGTCATTAGTCACTGACAGATATGGTTCATCACCTTTGGCATCCAAAGATGACGCTAAATGAAACAACAGTCGCCATATGACTCATGCTAATGACTTTGGTCGATCATCACCCTAACAGGTAAGTGTGTAGTGAGTCCCTCCAGCCTCAGGTGTAGACAGAGCAGCATCATAGCTTGGAGAGCCAGAGATCAACTGAACATTTGACTGGGTAGTGTGGTGGCTCAGGGTAAGTCATCGTCTTCCAGATGGTCCTGAGCATCATGAGTTATCACCACCAGTCATCATCATCATCAAGATGGATAACTTGTTTCATCATTATCACGTGGACGGGTCATCATCATCATCACCATCATCATCATGTCATGATCACAATTACTTTATATCATAGTCTTCCATATGATGTTCTACTGGTTGACGTCTGCATCTCTCTCCCTCCCACACACACTGTACCTACTTGTGTTATGGAAGTAGATGAACCTCACGTATTCCAAAGCAGCTAGATTAATGTGGTTACAAAACACAATGTGTCTGATGTATACATCTGAGTGGAGTAGCAGTCAGGTAATGTAGTGGGTGAAGGAGACTTGTGAGGGTACACCATATTCCAGGTCCATATTCCAGGAACATATTATAAGGTCCAGGAGGGTTGGTGGACCCCTGGCTTGATAACATGATTGAGTCGGCAGGTGAGTGATATTGTGAGGATGAGAGAGGGAGGAGGAATGGGACGAGGTGGAGGAGGGAGAGAGAGAGTGTTGTAGGAGAGTGGGTTGTAGGAGAGGAGGTTGTGGGAGAGTTGAGAGTTAATGGGAGGGAAATGAAACGAGAGAGAATGAGCTGCTAGGATATGGGTTGTGTGTGTGAGAGAGAGAGAGAGAGAGAGAGAGAGAGAGAGAGAGAGAGAGAGAGAGAGAGAGAGAGAGAGAGAGAGAGAGAGAGAGAGAGAGAGAGAGAGAGAGAGAGAGAGAGAGAGAGAGAGAGAGAGAGAGAGAGAGAGAGAGAGAGAGAGAGAGAGAGAGAGAGAGAATGTGTGTTCAGTACACACCCACTGATCTCCCCACCACGACCAGATCTGTAAGACGTGGACGTCAAAATGTTTCCTGGTGTCTTCCTCACTGGCGTAATATGAGGCAGACGATGGAGGGGCAAGACATGATCTCACCAGCTGAGGTCTTCAACTCAGGCTGAAAATATAAGCTGATTGCGTCCAGGAGAAAGACTTTAGCCCCGGCGTTTACACTGGAGCGATAATGTAAGTGTATAAACTGTGAAGGTAAAAGAGATATACGAAGTGAAAATGAACCACTTCCTGGAAACAGGGCTGAAGTCAGATATCCCTAAAAAGAATTAAACTCAATTAGAGAAGGATAATTAATTGAGCGAGGAAGAAGTGGAAACAGGAGAGAGAGAGAGAGAGAGAGAGAGAGAGAGAGAGAGAGAGAGAGAGAGAGAGAGAGAGAGAGAGAGAGAGAGAGAGAGAGAGAGAGAGAGAGAGAGAGAGAGAGAGAGAGAGAGAGAGAGAGAGAGAGACCCTTATTACCTCCCCAGTTGTTTGACGTACGAATTCATCTCGATTATAACGAGAGAGAGAGTTTTTAAGCAACGACGTTGAAGTCAGAGCCAGAACAGAGTTGAGGTAAACTTGATTAAAGTCTAAGCGTGAAAAACCTGGTCGTATAAAGAAATAAGACAACTTTTTGTAAGAGAGAGAGAGAGAGAGAGAGAGAGAGAGAGAGAGAGAGAGAGAGAGAGAGAGAGAGAGAGAGAGAGAGAGAGAGAGAGAGAGAGAGAGAGACAAGCAAGGAGGAAGCTGGGAGTTCGAGGCTGAGAGATAAGATGTGGAGGATGGAAGTAAAAGAAAAAAGAAAACGATATAAGATTCAAAGCCATTTCGTGAAGTTGTTCTTGTCCTCCTGACGATGAAGACGGGCGTCCGTCGAACCTCTGCAGTGAGTGCTCCCAGGTGTACGGCGTCCCCCACATAACCCTGGCAGCCATGTACTCCCAGGGGCCTCTGAACTATCGGCAGTTGAAGTGCCGTCTTGGTGTGGGTGTCAGTGCGGGGGAGTAAAGGATAAAAGTATAGGTGTTGGTAAGGACCCCCATCAACTGGGTAGGGTGTGGGTCGAATGCCACTCCCAACACTCGAACTCATGCGGGTCCGATCCAGGGCTGGTCTGTGCTGGCTTGTGGTCAGTAACGCTAACCACTGCATCACGTAGATATATTTGTGTGTGTGTGTGTGTGTGTGTGTGTGTGTGTGTGTGTGTGTGTGTGTGTGTGTGTGTGTGTGTGTGTGTGTGTGTGTGTGTGTAGTCACAAGGTTAGCATACTCATTTCTCCTTCCTCGAGATCACACCAATAGAAATGTTTTGCCTCCGCTCTGGGCTTGAGCTCGCAAAGCAGGCGACTGGCTGGGAGCTCCTTATGGTAATGGCTGCCGGCTTACAGCAGTGGCTGGGAGGGAGCTTGCTCCTCCGCCAACTGGCGCCCCAGGATGATGCAAATTGACCGCCGAACGCCATCATGCAAATCAGTGAGCGAAATTGAAATCAGTTTATTCGACCGGCGGTAAACACATGTGTCCCTACCACCAAAGGCTTGGTCCTCAGGGTATTGCCTCTGGCTGCTGCTGCTTCCCACAGTTTCTGTGTGGAGACCAGCTACTCGAGGAGTGACTATTATCATTACCTCTTCCTCCCTCCGTCGTTTATTCTCCAATAGCCATTCTGCCTCGGGGAATCAGGTCTGCCAACACCTGCGGAGCCAAGTTTAACTTATACATTCCTCATCTCTTCCTCCTTTCCTTTCACCTGGGATGTAACCTTGATTAGGGCACGTCTTTACCCAAGCCACGTCCGTCACTATGATTAGAATAGAAATGGTCGTCACATAATACCATTCAGCTCCGTGTCCCGTCGTCTGGTTCTATGTCACCTGCGGCAGAGACCCCCAAGCCACACTGGAGCACCGTAGGCCACCTGTTGCTCCACAATAAACGTAAACACATATGATCCACACAGTCGCCCACAACCTCTGGCTTGACACAGGTCCACAAGCTGGCCCAGCCACTGGAGAATACCACTCGATAAACACCTTCAGTTGACAACAGATTGATAATACCGGACAACAGACTCTCCAGCGAGGAGCATATGTATCATAACACGTTATCCTCCACAACTTAATCTATGTTACTGACACAGGCTCAGAGAGACTCCTGGTAATATGAAGATAGAACAATAACTGTTGAACAGGAAGGAAAGAGGGGTTTACCAATTCAAGTTACGAATGTATGTGACGTGAGGCACCAGTGCTGGCTTGTTTTGATTTCAATTCAGACAATTGCTATTACACCTAACAATATACCTGCTGACCACAGAGGTTAGGTTCGTCTAGGTGGTAGTTCACATCAGTATACGTGTGGTGTTTAGTGTACAGTATTCCAGGGCAGAGACACGTATTCCAGGGCAGGGAAGAAAGAATACTTCCCACGTATTCCCTGCGTGTTGTAGAAGGCGACTTAAAGAGGAGGGAGCTGAGGGGGGCTGGAAATTCTCCCCTCCCGTTAATAATTTTCAAAAAGAAGGAACGGAGAGGTGGGCCAAGTAAGGATATACCCTCTAAGGCTCATTCCTCTGTTCTTAGGGCTACCTCGCTAACGAAGGATAAAGCGAATATGTATGAAAAAAGAAATATATATATATATATATATATATATATATATATATATATATATATATATATATATATATATATATATATATATATATATATATGTATATATATATATATATATATATATATATATATATACATATATATATATATATATATATATATATATATATATATATATATATATATATATATATATATATATATATATATATATATATATATATATATATATATATATATATATATGTCTTGCGCAACAGTAGAATGGATCTCCCCTACATCTGCGTGTGAGGCGTGTGTGTAGAGAGCCAGGTGATGCGTGGACGGAGCAGGAGACGTGAGGCGTGGGAGAGGCGAGACAGGGAGCCTAGTACAAACGCCTACCCTCAACACTAACCATGGTAGCTGCGCCTCCAGCCATCCCCAGGAAGGATAGGGCCAAGAAATACCGAAATTCCTGATATTTCTTGCGTAAGGCCCCAGTCCCAGCGGGAATACCAAACAGGAGCTTGGAATGAGGCGAGCGTGTGCTGTTCCCAGCTCTGCTGCCATAGACCAGCAGCCTCCAGGGTGTGGCGACGACCAGAGATGGAGGGATAATGTATATATATATATATATATATATATATATATATATATATATATATATATATATATATATATATATATATATATATATGTGTGTGTGTGTGTGTCTGTGTGTGTGTGTGTATCCTTAGGGAGCCATCCTCCAGCAGGAGCGTGGCTCAGGTTGGGGATAAGGGATCCTACGGTGGTGCTCGAGGATGGTCTGGTTATGTGCTCGCGGATGGTCTGCATAACCAATAAGGCTCGGCAGACCACAGGCTTGTGTAGACAGACCACCCCCGGCCACAGTGAAGCCCTTCAATTTTCCCTGGAGGAGGAAGGAGTGGTCTCGACCATACAATCTTCCTGACGAAGGAAGAGAGATCAACTCTTAGTGGTCGAACTGACTTAATAGAAACTTACTCCCAGTTTCATATATCTGTAATTACAGTGAATACACATCAAAACAATACAGTGTTTTCGGAACCTTTAAGTCTTGACGCGTATTACAGAATTTACTACTGCTCTTCTATAATGAAACTTTTCCAGTAGGTAGAGTTAGTGGTAAGTAAAATGGTAAGTAAAGACGTTTTCGCTCATGTTTAATAACAAGCAACCTAATACTTCTAAATCCGGCTTGATAAGAGGCATTTTATGAGGAGTCTTATGTCTTTAACTTCGTCATGATACGACATGACGAAGATCTAACCAAGACATTACAGTTAACTGTACCATTACTGTACTTACTGGCAATGTTTGGATTACAAAACAGCTGTTCTGTAATATGCGTTAAGCCTTTAGTGTGTTTCCAGTCCTTCCTTATCTTGTATAATATCTCTTTACTGTATTAAAGACTGTATTTGTCTCCAATCATTCCCACCGCTGAAATATGATTTCATCTCGTCGTAAATTTCGACGTAATTACCACGAAATTACCTTTTTACATTCCCTTCATATCGCCCGATTCTCCACCAGGGTCCCTCCCGCCCACACACACACACATGCATCAGGCATATGAACGAAGAGTCATGATGTGATCGTGAGGTCGACTTGTGATGTGTGGGCGGAGGAGGAGGAGGCGGCGGCGGCGGAGGAGGAAGAAGAGGCTTCTCCTCAAGTTAATGAATATGCCACAACTTGGCTAACTCTGGAAGTCAAAGAATTTGGCCTTTAACTTTACACCGAACTTTTAAATTGACCTGTGTGAGCCGTGTGTTTATGCGTTGGCGAGATGAGTCTGACGACCCACTGCCCATTACGTCTCGGCCCACCTCACCTCTCATGAAGTGGTCATAGATCTTTCCTTAACTTGACTAAAATTAGAAAAGAAACCGATGTTATATGAGAAAAATGTTTTGAGTAATATGGGCTGAATCGATGGATGTGTTACTATTTTCCATTCTTCTTTTCATTTCTTGTAACTCTCTTGGTCACTGAACACTCAAGAACCATCCAGTAAGCCTTTTTTTTCCCCAAAAAAGTCTTGATCTTGTAAGACCTTCCCCTCCCACACCTTCGTCAGCGAGGAAGGCAGGTGTTCACAGCTTGGCCTCCAGCCATTAGGACCCTGATGGATGTAGAGGAGCGGAGGTGAGGTGGGCCGCTCACGACACCAGGAGCGTCGAATGGTCACGCTTGTCTGATGGCAAGTACCTGAAGAGTTTTGGAGGGTTGCAATAGCAGTCGCTTGCAAGCAAGGTTCATAACGTCCACAGATAATTGTTCAGGCTCTAAAGGTCTCGCTCACACACACACACACACACACACACACACACACACTTGAGGATACACGAGAACTGAACGCTTCTGCCACCACGAAAATGATATCCTTCTCAATCTTAGGAAGCTCTTCGTCGAGTCCTACGGCGAGTCTTAACATCCCCCACGCACCTCCTTCGTCTGCAGTAGGTCAAGGTTAGTCCCTCACACCAGCGGATCTGTGTGGCCCACAGTCGGACTTCCTCGCCACCGTGGAGACAATAGAAACGCTTGTTGTACGACGCTTCATCTGGCATTCTCTTTCTCCTACAGCTGGATGTACGAGGTGTTCCTGATCCTACTAATGTGAGGCCGTCACTTCACATATTGAACCAAGAGGTTCCGGGATGACATGAGGACAAAATGACTTTCAGAGACTAGTTCTCATCTTCGTCTGACAGATGTCTTATGGCTGATCTAATTATGTCAGTTATTAACAGATCTTTTTTTTTTTTATTATATTTCCGTTTTCGAAACATGAATAAGAAAGTTCACAAATGGTTCAAGAAAGAGAGAGACTAAACCATTTATTGTGAAGGGTTCAGAAACTTAGGAAAACACACTGTTGATTATTAAGGATTAATTTTTCTTAAGAATAAAGATCAAGGAAAGTAAGTTTTTCGTTTATCTACAGTTCAGTCAAAGGGATCTGACACCATTAACTTCATTTGGATCCTCTTCACTTAAAGATGTAGTCAGATCTTGATCAAACAGACCTCATGATCCCCTTTTCTTGGGATCTACACTTAATCCTCCTGCCACCATAGCTTACATCAAGAGCTGATCCATGCACTAAGTAGGATCATTAGATAGATGGGCAAATAGATAGATAGGTTGATAGACAGACAGTGCTTGATGCGTGTATGGCATCAGCATCGGAGGGCCCTGGTTGGCTGGCATGCTGGCTGGTTTGCTCTCTGGATGACTAGCTACAGGCTAGCGATGGCTGGCTGGCTGCAGGATAGCGATGGCTGGCTGGCTGCAGGATAGCGATGGCTAGGTGGCTAGGTGGCTGGCTGGCTCGATGCAGGCTGTGGTTGGCTCTCTGGGTGGCTGGGTGGCTGGGTGCAGATTAATATTGGCTGAGTAGGTGGCTGGGTGCAGGTTAAGGCTGGACGGCTAGGTGCAGGTTAAGGCTGGCTGCAGGTTAGCGATGTGCCGTCTGTGGCAGCGATCTTTCTAACCAAACTTCTACAGTGAGATATATGAGGATGTTGTGCCGGAGCTCTGATGATAACTTTCGCCAGCTGAGGATGTATGTGGCTGGTTATCTGTCTGGTGGCCACCTGCTGTTTACGTCACGTCTTGGCGGTGAGCGAGGTTTTATGGTGGGGTCTTGTGGCGCTTGTGGTGGGCGATGTTTGTAGTGGGGTCGTTTCGTGGTGGGTGATGCTTATGGTGGGTCGTTTTTGTGGTGGGCGATGTTTATGGTGGGTCGTTTTTGTGGTGGGTGGCGCTTGTGGTGGGTCGTTTTGTAGCGGGTCGTTTTTCTGGTGGGCGACGCTTGTGGTGGGTCGTGTTTTGTGGTGGGCGACGCTTGTGGTGGGTCGTTTTTGTGGTGGGTGGCGCTTGTGGTGGGTCGTTTTTAGTTGGTGAGGGAAAATCTCACAGATAATGAAGTGCCACGTTTGTTGCAGAGTCGGGGATATGTGTGCTGATCCGCTCAGGGATGAGTTACCATCAAGAACTGAATGAATCACACAACTTTTGCACACTTCCTCACCAGACTACCAGTCTCTCCTGTTGCTAATTCCAGCTTAGGGCAGCTTCAAACACTTAGTTCTGACGGTGCTTGTCATAAACGCGTGCCAGACTGTCAGCTGGTGTCACATGGCACATAAAACTTATATTTGCTGACCTCGCCGGTGTTATCAGCTTTCATGGGAGCGGACGAGCCATTACACACACTCTTTCCAAAGATATTTTTAAGAGCTTTGCGTTGCACGAGCTTCAGTTGAACGATATTAGAATCACTTTTGCCCGAGGCTTTGTGCCTTCCCCACGGCTGAAGAGCTGGTAACGTGACTAAGATTACCATCTGCACACACACGTCATTCGCACAAAGCATTTCATCCTGTACAGATGCACATCTATATCACTGATCTTCGTGTCAACATTCTCACTATTAAACCGCTGGTGTTGTAACACCACCTACATCCCTATATTTCACTGCAGGATCAACACAGCAGTGAAGACACAACAGTAACTTCGACACGTACATACGATGTCATCAAAGGTTTTATACTGAGAGTGATATAACCTCCCAGAAATTTTGTAGAGCAGATTATCCGGTCTTCAGGATAGAATGTTCAGGTTATTACATTCTCTTTGAAGATAGAGGCTCGAAGGCTTACAGCTTTACCTGCAGCCTGGGTATGACAGGAACAAAATGTTTTCCAAACGAAGCTACAAGTTACGAAGTTCTACCTTTGTTCTGCCTAATAACTAGTTTCACTTCCCTCTAAGTGATCTAGTCATGTAAATTTTGTAATTAACACAATTGGGAGGACAATTTTTCCATGAACAATGTGGGTAAATGTTTAGAATCATAGTTCATGAGTGATGCATACTTTCATGTGCTCAAGGTAATTCCTTGAGTCTCGTAACCAAGGCTTTTCAAAGAGAAAGCCATCAGCTGAACACTTCTTTATCTTATTGCTGGGTTAACCTTATCTGCACGGGCGAAATAGTTAAGTCGCTTATGTACCAAGAGGCGAGCACACCAGCTGGCTCTCCCTCCTGCTGGCTCTTCCTCCTGCTGGCTCTCCCTCTTGCTGGTTCTCCTTCCTGCTGACTCTCCCTCCTGCTGGCTATCCCCCTTGCTGGCTATACCTTCTGCTGGCTCTCCTTCCTGCTGGTTCTCCTTCCAGCTGGCTCACCTGCCTGCTGACTATCCCTGTTACTGGCTCCTCGCTAAAGCTTACGTTATGCAGCCAGCCTCATCTTTTTGATGTTGGTAGTTTATATGTACAATCGTGAGAACATGATTTTCTAGCTGACAGATATACAACCTACAGTATATACAGACGTTCTCTTCATTTTTGTTCACTAGTAAGGTCATGTTTATGTCTAGATACATATATATGTGTGCGCTTTCGTGTAAGTATCTGTGGATATGTATATTCACATGAATATTCT
This sequence comes from Panulirus ornatus, assembly GCF_036320965.1. Taxonomy (NCBI): domain Eukaryota; kingdom Metazoa; phylum Arthropoda; class Malacostraca; order Decapoda; family Palinuridae; genus Panulirus; species Panulirus ornatus. The sequence continues at coordinate 20,702,997 of NC_092245.1, forward strand.
TCTGCTTATGGATATTTGTATGTCATCATGTATATATGAAAATCTGTGTTTCTGTCTAGGTGTGTATGTGTCTTCATTCATTCGTAGTCTCTAATAAGGAAGAGTCTATGATATATACACATTCTGAACTTGTTCACCGTAAACAACACTCAGTAACCTGCCGCTGACCACTGGCAATAATAGCACTAAGCCCCAGCCTCGAACCCAGACATCAGACACGGTGGGTCACATACACTGTGAGTGTGTATCATCTGTATCACATTAAGGTGTTAATGATGCGTCGGTTTGGTAGGTGTAGCTTGATGTTAACAGCCTTAATGATACCCTGGCAGTTGATAGACCTAAGGTCCAATGAATCAGAAGCCATCATTAAAGTAAATGGTTCAGTGATCTACAGATGATCGTGTCCATAATACCTACATTATCCACAGTCCTTGTGAACAGTGTTGGCTGGTGTTGTTAAGGGCTTTAGGTATATGAACTACTCGTGTTATTAAAGTCATTAAGATCAAACTATAACCACCACTTTAATATAACCTTAATACTTCCCTCAAGTGTCGAGGATAACTCCAGGACCACATACACACCTTCACTATGTATATGGTCTATGACTTCAAAGTGTATCTGGATTTCCCCATGAAATCCGCTTTTACTACCGACTTCTCATCAAGTTTAACAACAGGTAGTGTTGCTGCTGGTGTAAGAGAGCGCGAATGGCGATTTAGTTCAGTGCTAAACCTCATCAGTTAGGCTGGTAGATTAATTTAATGGACGCCTTTATATCCTTGCATCCTGTCTGACCTCAGTAGAGTCCTTGTTTGTTGAAGGATATTCCCCCCATTGTGGCTGTCGAACATCAGCAAGACTTGTGGACCTGACGCGTAGGCTGAGTGTAGCCGACTCCTTCATCTAGGGTCATGTAGGTCAGCAGGGCTGTCACCCTCAGTCCAGACATACTGCACGGGTCACCACCAGGTTACTCAGCGTCCCAGCCTAACCTGTATTACGTATAGAATAGTGTTCAGTAGCGCTTCGACAAGACTCTTGGTGGCTATGATCTTCACCGAACCTCTAAAAGACTTTCAAGTCAGGATCACCTTCCTGTGTTGTCCTTCCTTGGTTCTGTGCCACTGACCAAGCATTTCAAGAAGAAGTGCTGGGTCGAAGTACCCGCAGCAGAATAAGCAAAATCCGCCGATCACTACGCAGTCATAGATACTGTGAAACTCCTCTCATTTAGTGAGGCATATAACATGAGTACCGCCCACGGCATCACACACACACACACACACACACACACACACACAGAGGCTGAATCACCACTATAACAATACACACAATCGTTAACACTGCCTCTAACAATCACTACCTCACCAATCCACTCCAGCCAACAAGCATCAACAACCTTGATGACTCCTTTAAGAAACACCTTAAACCTCAGTGTCTGCCACCACCTTCCCCAGCCAACACCACAATACCACTATTACCAGTGGTGGCTGGAGGAGGAGGCTCTTCCTCCCCTCCCCGCCTGAGCTCTCAGCAGACACGTTACCCACCGTCCTTCGTTCTGGCTTCATACAACTTACGTGACTCCAGGTGCCTATATCTTCTTGATAGTTGTCTCCGAAAGGCGGATGGTATGTGAACAAACTGGGGTGTGCGAGGGACGGAGGAGATACGGCAGTGGTGGTGCCAGCAAATACTGGTGGCCCATGTAGGGAGGATATGGCTCGGAAATGATGTGAGTGATATCAGAGGCGTAGCCGAAGACATGGTGGAGGAAGAGATGGGAATAGAGGAGAGGAAAATTAAAGGAGAAGGAAGGAAAGAAGGAAGGAAAAAGGCGGTTTAAGAGATGATGGAAGGAGATGGAATGTATAGCACGAAGGAATGATAGAAAGAATCGATAAGATAACCCGAGGAACATTGAGGAGGTTATAATCATAAGGAAGTTGGAGGAATCAGCAAGATATCATGGTAGTATGCCTGAAGAACGGCAATAGACGCTAATAACAGATAGGATTGCAACAAATGGAGCAGACATGATGAGAGAGTGGAAACGATAACGGAGTAAAGAAAGTGGATAGAAACGCCACGAGAGAGTTAAGAAATGTGGAAAGAAAAGAGGAGAGAAGACTGTGATGAAGAGGCTCCAGAGGTAATAAAGACAGTATTTAAGGTGAGCGAGAGGCAGCCAGACAATAGAGCTGGTAAATACCTGGATCACAGGCTCTCATGCAATAATTCCAAGCACTGTGACCAAACCCAGTTATTTTTGCAGGTGTTAAGCTGATTATCATACAGATGGGGAAATCTAGTGGCCTAAACACTGACTGTTAGTTAGAACTGGAGAACTTCTGAGTGTGTTCATATACTGTGGCGCCTGCGAGTTTGGTTGTAAATTTGAATGCCTGTGAATATGCGTGGCTGTGGTCTGAATAGGCATAAATCAACCTTGAGTCATAATGAAAATGCATTTCTCGCGGCGTTTTGGAATACCTACGAGCCTTTTGACTGTTCCTAGAATTACTGTGAATGTTACAGTGATCAGAGTGTCTCTTAGGTCTGGCTTTGCTTTGCCAAGAAGGCCTGTGAGATCTGACAGTCCTTAGAACGCTCCAGAGGTCTGGTTGTAACTTGGATACACGCAAGTCCCGTGTGTCAAGAGGAACTTAGTTGTGTCCAAAATTTGTGCGAGTCTTCATCCTCCGAGAACTGCAGCTCTCTCTCTCTCTCTTCTCTCTCTCTCTCTCTCTCTCTCTCTCTCTCTTGCAACACTGCCGTAATAGCCTAGCCCCCCGCCCACTTCCTCACTTAACAACAAGTAATATCTGTGGCTTTATCTTCGCCCACCGACGGAGAAGGCGGGGCAAAAGGCTTGGAACCCCTGTGGCTTCCCCTTTTACTCCCGAGTGATGGCGCCACAGATGAACCCGTCATGCTATACTAACTTATATCCACCTCAAATGGAAATCTAAGTTAGATTTACTGGTGTTCACGAGATAACCTTATCACAGACGACGAGGCCTTCAGTTCTTCTTTTCATAGATTCTTATCTCTGTTTAGCTTCTTCGTTCTAAACAGGGATAAGGTACATATAAATCAACTTTTTAAGCATTGATTCTCAAGGTATTGAAAGCATACACTGTGGCTGGTTGCTATAATGGAGTGGTTTGATGGCAAGTCTTCCTGCATAGATGACGTGGAAAACCAGTGGGTCAAGTCCACGTTGGAGCTTCTGAATTACGAGTGTGAATCGATGCCCAGATGGAAGTGATCAGCGATACAATAGACTGAAGCCTTCGTCCAGAGCAGAGAGTGGTGTCGGATCTGCTCCATTTCCTCGTGTGTTGGAATCCTAACCATAAAGGATCATGTTTGTCGTTTGATACACAGAGAAGAGAATGATTTTTATTCTCCTTCTTTATACAAAGGAATCGTCAACTCTTTGATCTGACACATGGGTCTTCAGCCTTGTGTAAGGCGCGTGTCGGCCACCAGAGAGTACCTTTTTGTAGATGAGGAAGTGTCAGTAGTGTTCATGATGAGGAAGTGTCAGTAGTATTCATGATGAGGAAGTGTCAGTAGTGTTCATGATGAGGAAGTGTCAGTAGTGTTCATGATGAGGAAGTGTCAGTAGTGTTCATGATGAGGAAGTGTCAGTAGTGTTCATGATGAGGAAGTGTCAGTAGTGTTCATGATGAGGAAGTGGCAGTAGTGTTCATAATGAGGAAGTGGCAGTAGTGTTCATGATGAGGAAGTGTCAGTAGTGTTCATGATGAGGAAGTGTCAGTAGTGTTCATATTTAAGACAGTGAGGATAGCAACAGAAAGAAGGACGAGATCTTTATACACATGTTCATGCCTCACATCTCCAAAATTTGAAGTCATCTATTTTTTGAGGTAATTACAGACCGTCTTAACAACCATTCGTCACTAATCTTTGTATGAAGGAGGACCATCATTAAGGCTCAGGTCAGTCAGGGCCTTTCAATGAGAGGGAGTGTGTCGGTGCTTGTTGATCTGTTGCTGGTCAGCGGGAGTGTGGATGATGAGTGGCTGAAGGTGATAACGACCAGGTGCCAGCAAGTAACTCATGATGAGTTACCAGAGTTACTCGAGGTTTGCAACACGACACATTTTTCAAGAGAGTGGCATTTAACCTTGTTAGATACGGTGTACACCCACGCGTTCATAATTTGGAATATATATATATATATATATATATATATATATATATATATATATATATATATATATATATATATATATATATATATATATATATATATATATATATATATATATATATATATATATATATATATATATATATAATTGTATAATAAAGGAAAGCGATATGGGTAAATGATAAGCTGCATAACTGAATTTCATGAATGGATTTTTAGTGAGAAGATCCAAATGAAGTACGGATGAGAGCGGTGTCAAGACAGAGTTTTCAAGCAAATAGTATCAATGGATCAAAGTACCAGGCGTGGAATGAATGAGGTAATCACGATATTGGGATCTAAAAGTTCGCCTTCAAGTAGGAAGTTTAATGGAGTTTATAAACTTGAACCTGAAGGATGGACTTTAAAGGCTAGGCCATTAGTATTTCCCTGATGATATTTTGTTCTGTATCTGAATATGTTTTGTGGACATTTTCAGAATATGATTCTTGTGTCTCCCCTGATGATGTGATTAGTGCATGAAAGTGCACTTGGGAACTTTTCGTGTTTCATTTTCCCCGTGGACACATAGGAATATCTTGATCACGCACAAGATTGTGATCCTTTCCAACATATATATATACATTTACATATTTTCCTCTAGTTCACATTTGGTGTATATCTAGTGAAGTTTTGATCATCTTGTGGCAGTGAATTCGTATATTCGCGACTGTGGTGTGTCTATAAACATCAACATTAGCCACTGGAAGGTCGTGTTCCAGTGTTCCAGTGAGTCTAGACGTACTGTACCCTTGATCCTTGCGGCATAGAAAACGGTAGATGATAATTTCCCTCCCCCGTCCAGCGGTGCAGCTTAGTGGCAAGTTATATTCAGGCAAGTCGCTATAAACTTGGCTTTAACTGCAGCTTAGACCAAATGGTGGCCTCCAGTTTATTGGTTCTTACTAGTCTCTTGCTCTGATATCCACGCTCAGCCTTGGCCTTACTTACCAACCTCAATATTGCTAAGTAAATATGAACCAACGTTCTCAAGATCAGACTCGGAAATTGAAAGACTCGTAAAAATATGTTTTCAAACTTTTTTAAAAGTTGTAGTAATTTGGTGGCCGCCCAAGGGATGGAGGGTGGAAATGTGCATTCATAAATTTTTTTCTTACGTAAATGAACACATTTCTGAAACTGTAATAAAATAACTGTAGTCTTTTTTTTAATATTACAATATAGACCCTCTTTCTTCACAGGACTGGGGGGGCTGGCTGGTCTGCAGTTATCATTGCAACAGAACCAAGCAAAATGGAGCGATAGAGAAACTATTTCAAAACCAAAAGATTTATCTGTGTACTCTTTTATTTTTTTTGGCATGAAAAGTCTCTTAATCAGTGGTCATGCCTCCCAGCTGCAGATAAAATGCAGAGTCTCCTTAAAGAAGTTACTTAAAGTCTATCAGTGGTCATGCCTCCCAGATGCAGATAAAATGCAGAGTCTCCTTAAAGAAGTTACTTAAAGTCTATCAGTGGTCATGCCTCCGAGATGCAGATAAAATGTAGAGTCTCCTTAAAGAAGTTACTTAAAGTCTATCAGTGGTCATATATATATATATATATATATATATATATATATATATATATATATATATATATATATATATATATATATATATATATATATATATATATATGTATATATATACATTTTGTTTTCACATTAACATACATACTTTTCAGCCGAGTTTGTGGTTAGACTACATATAAAGCTTAAGTACAATTGAAGTTAACATTTCGTATTTTAGGCTAAAGTTACGAATAAATCTAAAACTAAAACCACTCGAGATGGTATAACTAATCCAAAGTCTGTTCTTCTCGTTCCTTAGTACGAGTGTGATAAACAAAGCAAGATCCAAGGTGAACTCTGGATTAGCTGGATATATGGAGGAAGGTCAGGGAGACATGATCCGCCGCCTGGATCAGGTGTAGAAGCATTTATGCGCCAGCCGGGAGGTGCACCGTCGCCAGTAAGTGATGTAGCTACCAACCATGTTTGCTGGCTGAGGGAGGCGCAACATGCACGTGTTGATGATGCCACAGCGCCCACCTCCTCCTCACTCGCTCACCAGACGACATGTTTTCTCAGAGAGAGAGAGAGAGAGAGAGAGAGAGAGAGAGAGAGAGAGAGAGAGAGAGAGAGAGAGAGAGAGAGAGAGAGAGAGAGAGGAGCGCCCCCCCCCGCCCCCCAGTGCCTCACAAAACAGCCCCTGTCAGCTACATGGGACTCTGACCCAACAATACCCATGTGGTCTACTAACCCTAGATGATCATATCCAGCCTGGGTTGGCCGTACCTGTGAAGCCACTATCATCAGACACATGACAAAAGACGTAGGGTCACGGATCCTTCTCATAGTGTCAACACCAGCTCCAACGACAACAGAAAACGGTAGGATGGTGGATATAACCATTCTCCCATCCCCGGGCACACTCACAACACCTCATCCTGCCTCTACTAGGCTTGCCTCACACCATACACGGCTTCCAAACAGGATGTGTTGACGTGAGAGACGAACTGTCGTAAACAAATCACGGATTCTGAGATGTTTTTCATTCTTATTAGTTTATCTAACACGTTCGAGTTCCCTTCTTAATGACATTCATCACTGGTTACCATTACACCATCCTTGATATCTATCATAATTACCAACACTAAATCGCGACAACTATTTATTCCTAAATAAAAGCCAAGAGCAAACTTAGATTATTGAACCATCAGGAACTTTTGTTAATTTTGAATCAGTGTGCAGATCTGTGAGTACTCCAGTTTCTAACTGTTCCTCATGCACCGAAGGTCCCTCACTGTGTTCCCCATGCACCGAGGGTCCCTCACTGTGTTCTCCATGCGCCGAAGGTCCCTCACTGTGTTCCCCCATGCACCGAGGGTCCCTCACTTTGTTCCCCATGCACCGAGGGTCCCTCACTGTGTTCCCCATGCACCGAGGGTCCCTCACTGTGTTCCCCCATGCACCGAGGGTCCCTCACTGTGTTCCACATGCACCGAGGGTCCCTCACTGTGTTCTCCATGCACTGAGGGTCCCTCACTGTGTTCTCCATGCACTGAGGGTCCCTCACTGTGTTCCCCATGCACCGAGGGTCCCTCACTGTGTTCTCCATGCACCGAAGGTCCCTCACTGTGTCCCCATGCACCGAAGGTCCCTCACTGTGTTCCCCATGCACCGAAGGTCCCTCACTGTGTTCCCCCATGCACCGAGGGTCCCTCATGTGTTCCCCATGCACTGAGGGTCCCTCACTGTGTTCCCCATGCACCGAGATCCCCCTCATTGTGTTCCTCATTCACTGTATGTATGCTTTCCCATTCTTTTCAGTTTCACTTGTACCTCCCTCACCATTTTCAAGTTCACCCACCATTTCAACTAACACATAAGCTCTTCCCCATAACACTTGGGGAATCCATTAACAACGGGGCACGATCAAGAATGGGGGCGGTTGGGGCGCGGGGCTAAAGGGGCACCCCTTGTCAATGGGTCAGCCATTAACAAAGGAGCACTTGGCTGGTATCATATCCTTCCGTAGATGTTCTGTCTGATACAACGAACACTAGTGACTCCCTCATGACTCACGATCATGACCTACCGTAAAGCTGCCAATTAGCAGATCAAACAGCTAAGATTACGTCACATCTCCGTGTATAATCAGACTACAGACTAACGCAGCGTCCTGCAGCAGCTCAAACAGGCCATTCACTTAGGCCATTACTTTAACTACACGGAACTCATTTCCCTACGCCATTCCTCAGGCTACTTGGAGCTCATTTCCTCATACATTATTCACTCTACGTGGAAATTCATCCCTGTGCAACTCACTCACTCACACACACCCACACACTCACACACTCACACACCCACACACTCACACACACACACTCAACGCCTGACAAAACACGAGTCTGATGCAAGTGGAAATCTCATTATTTTCCCTCTGAAATCGTTGAGAGGAAAGTGGTAGCCAGCCCATAATCCAGCTTGGGGTTTACATAATCGTGAGAGGGCGCGAGTACAAGAGGAACCAACATGAATAATCCGAGACCCCGGGGTAGCCAAACTGCAGATCTACTTTGCCTCTGACCCATAACACTATCCTAATATGGCGGAGTTTCGGATGCTTACACTAGACGTGACTTTAAGAAGAGCATCGACCATCGGGGCTTCTTTTTGAGGTCTGAACTCCTGGGCTTCGGCCTCCACTTAAGCCACTGACCTAAGGAGGCATATGGTGCTCGTCAGAGGCATGTACGTACCTCCTGCTTAACGTACGGGCGGCCATAAGTCAATGGATGGGAGCTCGATGATAAAAAGCCGTGAGTCCCGGTCGGCTACACACTTACCAGCACGTCCCGCCAGAGGGCCGAAGGTTCCATGACGTGGCATCATCGTATTGGCTGATCCCGAAGTGATGAAGGGAGGAGGGGGAATGTTGCAAACTCGGGTTTGCTGGATTTTTCTGAAGCAGGTAATTAGCCGACATCATTATCGATGCTGTAAATCGCTCTAATGCTTATACAGATAATGGCAACATCGCCATTTAGCTCTCCAATCTATTTTCTTTCCAATTATTGTTCAATCCCATCCATTAAGAAATCAAACAGCCACGGTGACATCACACATCCCTACAGCAGACCGACCTATACCAGAAAGCGCTCACTATCCTCTCCTCCCACTCGCACGTATGCCTTACTCTCTTGATAAAAAACTCCTCACTGCTTCTGAAAGCTCTCCTCCCACATCACACATTCACAAAATCTTCCACAGAGCACGTATGTCAACCCTAGCACACGTTTTCTCCAGATCAATAAAATACCACGTAAAAGTCCGTCTGTTCCTCTAAGTATTATTTGCGCACATTCTTCAAAGCAAACGCCTGATCCACACAGCCTCCTACCACTCCTATAGCCACACTGTTCTTCCATAACATGAAATGTTACTTGCTACCACCCTCTCCATCACCAAACCCCTCATACACCTTACCAGGGACACTCAGCAAACTTGTAACGCAGTAATTTGGATATGTACACTAGCCATAGTTTCAATACCGAACGTCATATATATATATATATATATATATATATATATATATATATATAATGGCAAGAGTCTTATTTGCTTCAGTCGGTTTTAGGGACTCTATCAACAATATTATCATACCACTCCTCCTGTTGTTAATGTCAACAATATCACAGGCGACTTGCCACAGACCTCGTCCACCTGACGACGGAGGAGGTCATAAAAGTCAAAGACGGAGAAAAACGACTCGTATCTGCTCGGTCAATGTTGAAGCTAACTGGAATTCTCGTATACAGTAATCTAATCAAGATGTTCAAACATTTTTATGAGTAGCTGTAGAGACTGAAATACCTCAGTTGTGACGTTGCCTGGGATGAAGTACCGCCAGTAGACTTACATAAGGAAAACGGAATGGCGTAAAGCCCTCCACCCTGCTCTTCGCTGCAGGTCAACAGAGGAAACCAATGAGACCTGCCAGACTCTTCGCTTTACCTATGGTTGCAGCTACTGCAGGTCAGCAGAGGTACAGTGTGTGCTGGACCTGCCAGACGCCCCACCTCGTCTGCTGCAGCTAATGCAGGTCACGAGATGCAGCCAGTGTGTGTGAAAAACCTGCCAGATGCCTCACTTGCAGCTGCTGCAGGTCGACGGAGGCAGCCAGTGTGTGTGGGAGACCAGCCAGATGCCCCACCTCGTCTGCTGCTGTAGCTGCTGCAGGTCACCAGGGACAGCCAGTGTGTATGGGAGACCTGCCAGACGCCCTACCTCATCTGTTGCTGTGCTACTGCAGGTCACCAGAGGCAGCCAGTGTGTGTGGGAGACCTGCCAGACGCCCTACCTCGTCTGCTGTAGCTGCTGCAGGTCACCAGGAGCAGCCAGTGTGTGTAGGAGACCTGCCAGACGCCCCACCTCGTCTGCTGCTGTGCTGCTGCACGATAGCTGTTGGCTATTACGTCGCTGTTGGACCAGCTGGCTCCTTGGGTGAATGAGGCACACATGCATCATCAGTGTTTTATGGGTCTTTAAACTAATGAATTCTGCTTACAGAGCCCAGAGGGGAGCAACCCTGGGGTATTATCCTGTATCGCGGCAGCAACGTAAACATTTCCCTGGCCTCCGCTCGGGTGTTGCACTTGATGGGAAGATTGAAACAAGTTCTTGGTTACTTTGAAAATCTTATGTATTTCCCTATAGAAACTTATAGAGGTATAATGAAGGTGAAGTGAACCACCTTCTAGACGGTCTCAATGGTTGGAAACAAGTCTCTTCACATTTCTACCGCATCTGTGAGGTAGGGGAGGCTTGAAGTTCCCCAGGTCAGCAGTGTGTGTACCAACACTGGGCAAGTGGAGGTCATGATGTGGTACGTGTGTTGTACCTCAGATGGTGCGCTGTAATCATACGCTCTCTTTATGATGGCACCTTAACTGTACAATGAAAATTAACGTAAATTATCTATATTCGCTTCACAGAATAAAGGAAATTATTTTTGAAAAAAGTATAGTAAATAAGATATATATATATATATATATATATATATATATATATATATATATATATATATATATATATATATATATATATATATATATATATATATATATATATATATATATATATATATATATATATATATATATATATATATATATATATATATATATATATATATATATATATATATATATATATATATATATATATATATATATATATATATAGGGGAGAAAGAATACTTCCCACGTATTCCCTGCGTGTCGTAGAAGGCGACTAAAAGGGAAGGGAGCGGGGGGCTGGAAATCCTCCCCTCTCGTTTTTCTTTTCTTTTTTTCCAAAAGAAGGAAGAGAGAAGGGGGTCAGGTGAGGATATTCCCTCAAAGGCCCAGTCCTCTGTTCTTAACGCTACCTCGCTATCGCGGGAAATGGCGAATAGTATGAAAAAAAAAAGAAAATATATATATATATATACATATATAATCAGATGTTTCTTACGAAGAAAACTTCCTCTTCTTATCGTTGCAGATCCTAAAGTTTCGTTTAAACAAATAACATTATATGCAATTACGATCAAATATATTTTGTCTCCGTTCGCAATAATTTTGTACCTCTACACATTGCTCTGTAAATCTTGGTGATCAACGTCTCTGCATATCATGGTCCAATAGATGAAACAATCTATTTCAACACGGTAACCACCACACGATTTGTCTGCTACGCACCCATGGTTCACAACACAAGGAGACCGAATGTCGTTGCATGAAAGGTTATAATAGAAAGGGTTATTCTCACAAACAATGTGGTCACTATAAGACATGAAAGACGAACTGGTTTTACTTCAGAAATCTAATTTCGTTTTCCATCTCAGTGTATTCACCGATAGCTCCTTCGTACCCCATTATTTTTTTTTTTCCAAGAAAGAAATTGATTTATAAATTATTCTTTGAAGATCCTTTGTGAATGTGAACACCTTTTGAGAAACGAAGTGAAAAAAGAAAAAGGAAATTGATCAATGACTTCCTGAAATCCTTTTATGCCCACGTAGAGTGGACTCGAAACGAGCTGTGGTGAGCGATATCTGGACTTGTGTCACCCCTGGAGGGAGGCAGCAGGTCCCACCACCACACACCTCAGGGATGGCACCATCCTGCTCAGGGGGCAAAACGTATCCTCATCCACTTCCTGAAGGAACCGCCAGGATGGAAAATGGGGAAGGAAATCCAGTTGTCAAGTCTGATCTTATCTCAGGTTGGAGTTGACTGGTACGTCTTTACAATTGGATGTCTTTATTAAGGGTTAGATCAAACGTAGCGCTGCTGTTTTACTCAGTTGATCTCGTCAGTTAGAACACGACCGTAGTCAGCCTCCGACACTGACAGGAGGAATGTAGTTACGGAGTTATAGAGCGTTGTGGATTAGACTCAAGGACGTCTGGAGATGAGGAGTAAAACCGAGGACGCTAGACAGAGAAACGAGTGTGTGTGTGTGTGGGAAAGAAAGAGAAGAGGGAAGTAAAGGAGAAGGGTGAGAGATATGAATAAAGATGAGTGGAAAGGATATGAATTATGGATTAGAAAATGTACGTCAGCCAGTGTGGAGGAAAGTCAAATTGACAAAAAAACGTATCCTGAATTCAAGTATTTAGATTCTATCCATGTGTATGTAATCCTGAATTCAAGTACTTAGATTCTATCCATGTGTATGTAATCCTGAATTCAAGTATTTAGATTCTATCCATGTGTATGTAATCCTGAATTCATGTATTTAGATTCTATCCATGTGTATGTAATCCTGAATTCAAGTATTTAGATTCTATCCATGTGTATGTAATCCTGAATTCAAGTATTTAGATTCTATCCATGTGTATGTAAGCCTTGGGAAGGCTGGTCTTGTAACCTCACATCTGTAGATGTAACGAAACACTTATATTCATGTTTGATGTACCGAAGCATCGACCCCTGTCTTTAGATAAGTCCACAGTCTGATAATGAACCATATTAATGTAGTGTTTCATATCACTACACGCCCGGGGCTTGATGTGAGACGCTGTGTAGTAAGACGTACTTGTAGACCGCGTGTGTGAGCAGGTACTGAATATCACGAACAATATAACTTGAGTGAAAAAGTCTGACGATAAAATGGCATAAAAGATAAAAGATTCAGAGTGGGAGTTTTTCCATCTAACTGGATATATAACTTTTCTTTTTTTTTGACATCTGTTTTTAACGACATATTTTCAGAAATGCAGGAAAAAAAAAAAAACGCCTGCCGAAGATAAAATAACGTCTTTTTATGTCAAATCTTGCAGTGAAATGGCGAAAAATGATGAAAGTTCAGGTAAGAATCTTTAGTATGAATATAGACAGAGATCTTTTACATTTCAAAGTTTTACGAGATGTCTTAAAAATTCTGTTGGAACTCCTGAGGCTACGACGACGTAGGTGACCAATAGCCCTCTGTACGAGGAGGAGAGACGAAATTCTTGACTTGAATCAACGTATTCCAGTCTTTCCAACACGTTCTTCATAAAGGACTACGAATGATGGACGATGGAAAACATTCTTTCAACCATAGTATCAACGCTGACAACACCTCTCCCGGGTACTTAGCTCCTCAAGAACGCCCTTAGTAGCCTCAAGAGCCGGATTATGACTAAGAACGACACACATCACCCAGACCAAGAAGATATTCACGCCCATTAGCCTCGCAGCTAACCCTGCCCCTCCCTCTGCTCTCTCACTGAGCCCCAGCCTCGTCCATTAACCTTATACTCGGTGTCGCTTTAGAAGTTCAAGCTAACTGGAAGGAATATGTCAGCATCATCTTTAAATACTGTTGCTAACGTCTCCATGTTCGTAAGTCGACTCAAGACACTTGGGCAATCTACACCGATGCTCAAGAAAACAATTTCTATTCTTCACAGAATCACCTCCGATTCCCCTGCCTGGTCGATCTTCCTATCCAACAAAATACGTTCAGAAAAGTGTCCGTAAGATCATCCTGGATCCCTTACACAACCAAGATCAAAAGACACTCAACACTCTGGTCTCGTCGGGAGCATCTTGCTCCATAGAAGATTATCATTTCCCTCCTCCTCCAAGTCGTGTCGAACCTACAGGAGCCATCTTAAAGGTCCTCTTTGGTTATATAAGAATAATACACATCTACATGTTGATAGATAGGTACTATCGAAGTAATGCATGGTAGCCATACCCTCCCTTATTCTAAATTAGTTACTAATTAGAACATATATCACGTCTAGGGAGAATCGATACCGAGAACAGCTGAAGGGTTGATGGCAATGGTGATAAACACGTCCCGTGAGAACCAGACGAGCGTGGTGGCCGCCCGTCCTGATGAATGGCTCACCATTTACCTCATTACCAAGTGCTGGAGCTGCACCTGGGGCCCTCACCTGCCGCCACAACACCAGCAGCAGCAGCAATGATGGATGTCTCCTCCCGCAACCAGAGCCTCGTGGAGGATATTATCAGGTCATTATAAACCATAAAATCCTTTTCTAAGAAGATCTAAACCAATACAATTGCCATGTCTAGTGTTTCTAGTTGCTCTAGAATGTATCACGTCCAGGAAGGGAGGTCCTCTGTAGAGGGGGGAAGAGTCCCAGATGTATGTACCAATGGTAAATGTATCAAAAGCTCTGACCTAGACCCGTCCTGGTCCTGGAGTCTGTTGGTGTGTGGCGGGGGCATGGGACAGGAAAGCCCATCCTTGTCCCATCCTATATCTCATGTTATCCTACATACATTTCTCCCTTGATGGAGTAACAGTACCAGTGCAATATAACGTACGTTAGATATGTTCCTACAATTGTTTATTCAGCCAACTCCTCACCCATGAGCTGATAGGAAGTGTCGACCCTGGAAGGTGTATGAGTTAGATCCCTGACCTTTCCCACTATATGCTTGGCTCAGAACATACCAACTGTTTACCACTTCACTCTTCACACTTCCCTCCTACTACATCATGAAGCTTGGTAGCCATCAGGAAACATTTTACACTCCACATTTACGTCACCAAAACAAAACACAAAAAGGAAAAGGCCTGACGCTAAGGCCTGTAATTTGTGCCAACCCGCAACACCATTTCGTATGTCTGCTGTTGTCCTGGCTTCTGCAGCGTTCTAAAAGTCTGCATCGTCTCAAATGCCATATTGTGGAAATATCATCCGACTTTTTCAGGTTTTTTTCTAGTATTTCAATGCCAATAACTGTTTCTTTATGATGGCCATTTTCATGGCAGGGGAACACACTACGAACAGCACGAGTTGGCAATGGCCAAAGTCCCTCGTTTCGATGACGTTTTCTGATATTTCTGGATGATATTTATTTTCTATTTTTTTTCACCCTGGGAAGCAGATTGTCCGCAGGAATAAAACTAACGCGACTATATAAAGAATTAAATCGTCTCGTGTTTTGTGGTACTGGCTGGTCGGTGGCTGAAGGCTGTGCACCAGGCAGTAGTAACCCATTGGTTCTCTCGTTCGTGGACCTGGTGTTTGATCGCTTTAAGTAGTGGGGGGAATTTAGTTTCGAGAGAGAGAGAGAGAGAGAGAGAGAGAGAGAGAGAGAGAGAGAGAGAGAGAGAGAGAGAGAGAGAGAGAGAGAGAGAGAGAGAGAGAGAGAGAGAGAGAGAGAGAGGTTCCGTGTTCCCCGCGCGCGATGACCCGCAGGGAAATCAGTACGACAGCCATAAGTGAAATAAGACAATATTTCAGAAAATGAACTAGAATGATCATCTCGCTTATACAACACCTGGGATACTGAGGGTACAATTACGAGGGCTGTGTCCTCCAGTCATGTGTTCTACCCACAAACCAGAAAAAGGACCATAGATAACTCTAATATATTTGGCCATGGTGTTTGTCTTTACGTAATGTATATATATATATATATATATATATATATATATATATATATATATATATATATATATATATATATATATATATATATATATATATATATATATATATATATATATATATATATATATATATATATATATGTATATATATATATATATATATATATATATATATATATATATATATATATATATATATATATATATATATATATATATATATATATATATATATATATATATATATATATATATATATATATATATATATATATATATATACATATATATATATATATATATATATATATATATATATATATATATATATATATATATAAATATATATATATATATATATATATATATATATATATATATATATATATATATATATATATATATATATATATATATGTACATATATATATGTACAGAGCATCAGATTGGGGAAGAGCAGTGTGGTTTCAGAAGTGGTAGAGGATGTGTGGATCAGGTGTTTGCTTTGAAGAATGTATGTGAGAAATACTTAGTAAAGCAAATGGATTTGTATGTAGCATTTATGGATCTGGAGAAGGCATATGATAGAGTTGATAGAGATGCTCTGTGGAAGGTATTAAGAATATATGGTGTGGGAGGCAAGTTGTTAGAAGCAGTGAAAAGTTTTTATCGAGGATGTAAGGCATGTGTACGTGTAGGAAGAGAGGAAAGTGATTGGTTCTCAGTGAATGTAGGTTTGCGGCAGGAGTGTGTGATGTCTCCATGGTTGTTTAATTTGTTTATGGATGGGGTTGTTAGGGAGGTAAATGCAAGAGTTTTGGAAAGAGGGGCAAGTATGAAGTCTGTTAGGGATGAGAGAGCTTGGGAAGTGAGTCAGTTGTTGTTCGCTGATGATACAGCGCTGGTGGCTGATTCATGTGAGAAACTGCAGAAGCTGGTGACTGAGTTTGGAAAAGTGTGTGAAAGAGGAAAGTTAAGAGTAAATGTGAATAAGAGCAAGGTTATTAGGTACAGTAGGGTTGAGGGTCAAGTCAATTGGGAGGTAAGTTTGAATGGAGCAAAACTGGAGGAAGTAAAGTGTTTTAGATATCTGGGAGTGGATCTGGCAGCGGATGGAACCATGGAAGCGGAAGTGGATCATAGGGTGGGGGATGGGGCGAAAATCCTGGGAGCTTTGAAGAATGTGTGGAAGTCGAGAACATTATCTCGGAAAGCAAAAACGGGTATGTTTGAAGGAATAGTGGTTCCAACAATGTTGTATGGTTGCGAGGCGTGGGCTATGGATAGAGTTATGCGCAGGAGGATGGATGTGCTGGAAATGAGATGTTTGAGGACAATATGTGGTGTGAGGTGGTTTGATCGAGTAAGTAACGTAAGGGTAAGAGAGATGTGTGGAAATAAAAAGAGAGTGGTTGAAAGAGCAGAAGAGGGTGTTTTGAAATGGTTTGGGCACATGGAGAGAATGAGTGAGGAAAGATTGATCAAGAGGATATGTGTCGGAGGTGGAGGGAACGAGGAGAAGTGGGAGACCAAATTGGAGGTGGAAAGATGGAGTGAAAAGGATTTTGTGTGATCGGGGCCTGAACATGCAGGAGGGTGAAAGGAGGGCAAGGAATAGAGTGAATTGGATCGATGTGGTATACCGGGGTTGACGTGCTGTCAGTGGATTGAATCAGGGCATGTGAAGCGTCTGGGGTAAACCATGGAAAGCTGTGTAGGTATGTATATTTGCGTGTGTGGACGTATGTATATACATGTGTATGGGGGGGGGTGGGTTGGGCCATTTCTTTCGTCTGTTTCCTTGCGCTACCTCGCAAACGCGGGAGACAGCGACAAAGCAAAAAAAAAAAAAAAATATATATATATATATATATATATATATATATATATATATATATATATATATATATTTGAAAGGTTTATCATCAGGTTGATGTGTAGATGGCCACACACACGTAATAGATACACACGTTACTCATACGCATTTACCTTTAAGGCTCTTACGCCCACTTACTTTTACGCCTACTTACTTTTACGCTTACTTATCTTTACGGCTACTTATCTTTACACCTACTTACCTTTACGCCTACTTACCTTTACGCCTACTTACTTTTACGCCTACTTGCCTTTATGCCTACTTACCTGGAAAGTGTCAAAGGATGGCGCAATTTAGAAGCAATTCAACCAAGTACTTGACGGAGTTACATGGTTTCAAGTCAAACCATTACTGGAACCAGCCCCTTTTTCACATCTCCAGTGACGACACTGCTATGGATGTTACATGTCCTCACCATTCTTACGAGTGTGTGTGTGTGTGTGTGTGTGTGCATGTGTGTGTGTGTGTGTGTGTGTGTGTGTGTGTGTGTGTGTGTGTGTGTGTGTGTGTGTGTGTGTGTGTGTGTGTGTGTGTGTGTGTGTTGGGGGGAGGGGGTTACGACAGGATAACACAGGTGTTTCCAGGAATTCAGTTTCAGGAGAAGATCCCATAGGACGCGCTGCGCTCATGTCCACTTTAAGAAAACGACGTCTTTTATTTCTTCCCCCGGACCATAGTGGTGATTGGCTTGGCCACGTACGTGAGGGAGGGCGTCGGAAACCCCAGAGCAGCAGCAGCAACAGCAGTAGGAGCAGCAGCAGCAGTAGCAGGAGCAGCAGCAGCAGCAGCAGTAGGAGCAGTAGCAGCAGCAGTAGCAGCAGCAGTAGTAGGAGCAGCAGCAGGTTTCATCCGTGTCCCTACATGGAGATGTCACACTTCTTTATACCATGATGTGCTGGTCCTGTACACTATTGTAGTGGGTCCAGTCCAAGGCTGTAGTAGATCCAGTCCACTACTGTAGTGGGTCCAGTTCCACTATGTGGTCAGTCCAGTTCACAAATGTAGTGGTTCTAGCCCATTACTGTAGTGGGTCCAGTCCACGGGTGTAGTAGATCCAGTCCACTATTGAGGTGGGTCCAGTCCACTATGTGGTCAGTCCAGTCCACTACTGTAGTGGTTCTAGTACACTACTGTAGTGGGTCGTGTTCACTACTGTAGTGGGTCCAGTCTACGACAGCAGCGAATCCAGTCCATCACTGTCGTGCATCCGGATTTACGGAAGGAAAACAGATGTGTTTATTCACCAAGGTAAACCAAGAAACTATATCAAGGAGAGTGATCTGACGTATATAACTTTACGAACACTTTGAGACTGACTGACCATGTCAAACTGTACGTCTTAAAGGTATAATATTCCAACAGAATTCGATAATCCAATCATTTCTCCATCGTGGCCAATATAGACATCTATATATCATTAGGGCAGCTGAGCTGAGCTGCCTGGCATAAAAAGCAACTTTGTTGATTACCGATATTAGTGAGGCGGCTCCTCCTCCAGTGGTGTGGCGGTGGAAATAGCCACACACTGTAGTCGCACCAGGGGAGTACGTGAGGCCAAAAGCTGGCAGGTGCCGCCACCAAGTCCCATCACCTTGTTAGGTGAAGTGGGATAGATTACTCTGTGCAGCTGGTGAGGTGTGCCTCTACACATCCATCATGGAAGAGGCTATTGCAAACTAAGGACCTCTCCTGCCTACCTGCCTAGCTCCATGATGGCTAACATATTCTCCAGAACCTGAAATACTGGAAAGGGAATCACACGTTTGGGTCTGGGTCAGTTAGTCCCTGGGTACACTGCATGTTCAATCAATGTCCGTCTATCTCTGACGTGTAACATGAGAGTAAACATGAAGTCGATATAACTATTTGGAAAACGTGAGTTCAGAGGGGGAAATGAACTGCTGTGTTGTATGTTGATTAACAAGGCCCAGTGTTAGGGCAAGCCACCCGCCTCGTGGCAGACTGGCTCGGGGCCCGTGTCGTATGTCTGTGGAACAACGACCACAAAAATGAATGGAAATAATAATGAAAATGTACGCCAGTAATTCTCAGCGTTCCCATTTTTGTTCGCTGTAGTTTGTTGTGTTAGTTTACATCGGGACGTCGGGGTGCTGTAAACTTGTCTGTTAGCGTAGACAAGAGGCAGCCACAGTGTTCTAGTGTGCCAAAGGTTGCTTGCGTCAAAACCCGTTGTTGTTATACAACCGAGCGCCTAATATCGCGAAGGAAAGGAAGATTTTGTCTTCTCCCATGTGACATGTTTCATGATCGTGTGATGTGTGTATGTGATGTGTGAAGGATGTGGCAGTCTCTGTCCCTGACGCTGTGTGATGCTCGTGTGTCCGAGTGTATACGTGCATTGTCTTCTGTATAAGAATTTATGGAATGAAGGAAATCAGAATAAAGTGACCACCATTGCTCCTGCAGTGCTTGAAACCCGAGATACATCCTGGGATTTTGTGACTACACAGGCGGTGTGTTGCTAGTGCTGAGTCCCTCCATGCCGGGGTTCCAGAGCTGAAGGGTTGGTCTTCCAGTTCTCTTCTATTCTGGAAGGGTTGAGTGCCACATGGACAAGTTCTTGTCTTGAGAAAGGCCATCAGCAATTACATTTGGCATCTCTGGTCTTCGTGGTTTAGATATACAACATAAACAAGGCCCCGAGGATCTCCTTTGTAGAAAGAAATTGCCACACGAAGCGATGCTACCCCAGAAAATTACACCATTATCTTTGTACTGAACCCCAGCTCTTACCTCTTGCCTGGGACAATAGTTACTCCTGCATCTTGCAGAAGCAAAACCTGATACAAAGTTCCTTCATGAAAACCTCCAATAGAAATTTTCCGGACGGTGGGAAAGAGTTCAGACACAACGTTGCTAGATCACCTGCCAAGACGAGAAATGCACACAGTATTGGTAAAGCACAGGTGCCCTGTGGGGGGCTATCACTAGGCCCGAGGCAATGAATGAAATGACCAGAGTTCAGCTTTAAGACGCCACAGTTCAAGAGACGTACTGATGGCATTTTCGATGAAGTAGACGCAAGGTTAGTATGGAAACTGCAAGTGGCTAGATTAATCCCTTTCTTTTTTCTTTTTTACTCTTTAAATCGATCAATCAACAGACGTCACCATTGTTTGCTTCATGAGGCATGTGTCAAAAAATCATTCCATTTTCTGCAAAGACGTTCCTCCACTTGACAGTACAATATCCTCCACAATCAGCGGTAGGCCAGCTGTTGCCACCCGTCCCTTGACTGTACAATATCCTCCATAATCAGCGGTAGGCCAGCTGTTGCCACCCGTCCCTTGACTGTACAATATCCTCCATAATCAGCGGTAGGCCAGCTGTTGCCACCCGTCCCTTGACTGTGCAATATCCTCCACAATCAGCGGTAGGCCAGCTGCTGCCACCCGTCCCTTGTCAGACCCCAGGATAATAAGAATCATCTACAATAACACAAGCCACATGGTCAGTCTTGTGTCTGGGTGGCGCTAGGTGGAAAATGGTTTGCTCACAAGCCACATGGTCAGTCTTGTGTCTGGGTGGCGCTAGGTGGAAAATGGTTTGCTCTTAAGATAACACATGACGTCACTCAGTATAGATATCATTATGCAGCCATTATGGCAATGATAACGTAAGTAAACCCTCTCCTCAGATATATGGCTACAAAAGAACTAGCGGTAACAAGGAGGAATTGGCATATCACACAACAACTTGATGTATCTTTCTCACGAAGGAGGTAACCACACCTGGTTATCTTCAGGCTCCTGCTGCTGCACGTGGTGATGGTGCTGCTGCACGTGGTGGTGGTGCTACATGTGATAGTGGTGCTGCTGCACGTGGTGATGGTGCTGCTGCACGTGGCCATGTTGTCCTTCAGGTACACACACACACACACACACACACCTGTTGGCATCATCACCCACATGGCCATGTTCCTCCTCAGGTACACACACCTGCTGGTATCATCACCCACATGGCCATGTTGTCCCTCAGGTACACACACATCTGCTGGTATCATCACCCACATGGCCATGTTGTCCCTCAGGTACACACACCTGCTGGTATCATCACCCACATGGCCATGTTGGCCCTCAGGTCTGGTGTGGTGCCACATTTGCCTGGATCATTATGTACACACACGACCACCACACTTGCCACAGGTTTATAAGACTAACACAACCACACGTAATTCTGGTCCTCCACTTACATGCATATGCAAAGCCTTCACTCCTCCACCTACTCCAGTCGATCCCCTGCGCAAAGATTCAAATTCACATTCCCATCACGCGCAAGAAGAAAGAAAGATAGAAAAATCAAATAGGAAATAAATGTAAGTATGCATATCATTATATATGTTTCTAATCCTTTTTAATTATTAGTTCTTTAAAAACTAGATAATTACCTCAGCATAACTTAAGAACTAATTATCAAAACTAATTATCTTGTTAGTCTAAATTACTTACAAGATTACTGCAGCAACCATAACTTATGAAGTGCGGTGGTTCACTAAAGAAATCTAAATTCCTGTCTAATGTTTTGCCCAAAATGTGTTCATTTGGTCTACATTAACACCAGATGTTTGACGTGAGGGAGATCAGAGTCTGGGCCAGGAATATGAGAGGCTGACTGTGGCAGAACTTCCAATATAATGGCAGTCTTGCTTCTGGTGTGTAGGTGTCGCAGCTGCTGACCTGACCTGCCGATCAGTGAAGTTTGCCTCTCTCTCTCTCTCTCCTCTCTCTCTCTCTCTCTCTCTCTCTCTCTCTCTCTCTCTCTCTCTCTCTCTCTCTCTCTCTCTCTCTCTCTCTCTCTCTCTCTCTCTCTCTCTCTCTCTCTCTCTCTCTCTCTCTCTCTCTCTCTCTCTCTCTCTCTTCTCAGAGGTGAAGAGGTTTGTGGCTAAGATGATGGACAGAAAGGTGAGTTGGAACTGATGGTGTTTGAAGCTTTTAATGGTTGTATGATAGAGTAAGTGTCTGAAAACCCGTTTTCTGTCTGTTTGTTATTCAACTAACACACACCACACGACTCATACTGGGGCTCTGTCACCCCCGTCTGAAAACTGGGGCACGGAGGGGGTGTAGGAGGGCGAAGTTTGTTGTAAGAAACCGGGGATGGCGTTCCTCAGCTGGGCCAATAAAGTTCTTTGCTCTCCCGGACTCCAGATCCTCCGCTCCTGACCCAGTTCCCTCAGCAGTGCACATTCACAAGGAACACAAAAGGGAACACAAAGGAGTAGCCAAGTTTACATTAGAGAAGAAATATCATCGTAAAGTTGAATACGTCAGTTCCATGTCCTTACAGAGCGTCGTCCCAAGATTCCGACACAAATGTCTTACAATGTTCCCGCCCACACGGCAGCCGCCACTCTGCTGGAAACCAATATACTGTTCATTCCACCTGCTGCCGTCCTGTGTCCCGCCGTCATACACTCCCGCTCACGTCTGTCTGTCAGTCAGTCAGGACCCCAGTGCAACAGAAGGGCCGCGTCGTCCTGGCTCCTTCCTGCGATTACTTTCATCACATCTACCGTCGTGTATACTTGTGGACGCCACAACACCTGCTCTCATCAGGGTCTTGTGTGGAGACCATCCTCACCCACCAGGAGTAGTGATGATGTGTGGCGCTGGTTGGGAAGGTGAAGGCAAACCAGTCGACCACTGACACCTCCTCCTCCTCCTCCTTCATAACGTCAGTCAAATCATTACGACGGTAAACCATTTGGAAGAGAATGATAAAACACAGATCTTAGCTCTGATTTACGATAGATCTTGGCTCTGATTTGCGATAGATCTTGGCTCTGATTTACGATAGATCTTGGCTCTGATTTACGATACATCTTGGCTCTGATTTACGATAGATCTTGGCTCTGATTTACGATAGACTCATAAAAAAAAAAGTTTAGATCCTTCGATGTGGATGATGAACAGTTGTTGACTTTCATATGGAGAGTCGTTCAAGAGATGAAAACTGATGTTCTATAAAGAGCAAAAACTTGGCGGCCTTAAAGACTTTAAAACCCGAGTCTCTCAGGGAGAAATATTGGTGTCATTTCCCAGCTTCCTATATCACGGGAGAAAACGGGAACGTAATTGAATTTTGGAGGAAACGACGTGAGTTGAAGGTCAGTGATTTACAGTTTTACAGCTTGTAGTTGTAGAGAGAGAGAGAGAGAGAGAGAGAGAGAGAGAGAGAGAGAGAGAGAGAGAGAGAGAGAGAGAGAGAGAGAGAGAGAGAGAGAGAGAGAGAGAGAGAGAGAGAGAGAGAGAGAGAGAGAGAGAGAGAGAGAGAGAGAGAGAGAGAGAGTGTCAGGTTTATGGAGCTGACTACAACCTCTCTCTCTCTCTCTCTCTCTCTCTCTCTCTCTCTCTCTCTCTCTCTCTCTCTCTCTCTCTCTCTCTCTCTCTCTCTCTCTCTCTCTCTCTCTCTCTCTCTCTCTCTCTCTCTCTCTCTCTCTCTCTCTCTCTCTCTCTCTCTCTCTCTCTCTCTCTCACACACACTTCTGCTCACATTAGGCTGCTATCTACAGCAGTGAATAACGAGATCCCTCACGAGAATGAAGCTTGACGTAGAAAATATACAAGTTGTGTGTAAGCTCAGTGGCCGTGGATGTTGTCCATACACTTTCCTCTTCTGGTGTCGCTTATGATCAGAGTTGCTGGAGCGATAGATATTACCCTTGGAGGCTGGAGGCTGGAGTCTATCCTTATCTGAGGGGAGTTTTATCATCTCATTACACACAGCATAGACCATGAATAGGATTTTCGAATGATGCAATTTTTACGCATCTATATCTTGAAATCCTCATTTTCAGCTTTCGATTAGATGTTGAAATACAGCTTCCCTGGATGATACAGAATCTAAAATGAGATCTTCAGAATTTCATTCCCTGTTAACGTTCTAGTAAAATGACCATGGCTATGGTAGTCTATCCACAACACATTGTGGGACGAGCTATCGGGGAAAAGCTCCCTGCTTCCCTATAGCCCGCCTTCATCTATATAGATTAGGAGTGTTGGAAGACATTACTGTCTCGCAGCAGATAACCTCGGAATAGGCCATAGGCTCTTCTGTTATCTCTCCCTCGCGTGTGCTTTCCCGTTCCCTAGCTAATACTTTTAGTCCCGAGATCACAAAACTTTGATGCACAATTTCGTACGATTTATCCCGTGTGTTCCGAGTCAAATGAATCACGTTTGATATCTAAATAGTAAAATATGGGCGGGAATATCCGTGCTAATACCCAGTAAAACATGGGTGGGAATATCCATGCTAATTTCCAGATCGTAAAACAAGGGTGGGACTATCCGTACTAAATGGCCAGATAGTCAAACGTGGGTGGGTGTGTCCGTAGACTTTTACGCGCGAGCCAAATGTATTGTGTCGCGCTGGAGCTTAAGAATTCTTTTCTTCTCTACTAAGACTGGATGACCTGTGATGAAGATACGGTGTAAAATGCGTGTGGTAAACTGTGCTCATTATATTCTCTTTATTCCTACACTAAATCTGAATATATTCTAGTATTTTGTTAATAAAACATACGGTGCAAAATCCGTTGAGAATCCGTTGAATGTAATAGCGGCTTTTCACATCTCACTGATGCTTATAACTTCCGTATCGAATCCAATAGCTTACCTGACAGGTAGACAGTATTGAAGCTGGTATGTCATTGTTTTCTAAGCTGCAGAATTATGTGATTACACTGCCACAAAGAGATCTGTCTGTTGTCTCCACAGTTGACAAGATACATGTGACACACACACTCTGGTTTTGTGTCATATCTTCATGTAACACACTGTCTGGTTTTGTCATATACTTCATATGACACACACTCTGAATTTGTGTCATCTTCTTCATCTGACACACTGTGGATTTGTGTCATGTTCTTCATGTGACACACACACACTCTAGCTCTGTGTCACATTCCCCCTGTAGCAAATCCCTCTTTTCTCCATAATCTGCCTGGGATATTCGAGCACACACTCTCCCACCAGCTAGATTTACCACAGTTCTTTACTTCACGTCCTCATCATGCGGTGCGGGAATGCCAAACACACGTTCAGGGATCAAATAGTGTCGATGGTAAACATTTGTCCGACCAGGTCAAATATGGAAGTCGCAGAATCTGTCGAATCAGTTTGAGATGGTCTCTCTGCCACTGCGGGTTAGTCTGTACGTATCCATCAACCACTTTGATGCCAGGTAGCGCCAGTATGTGTGCTGAGGATATTAGTGACAGTATCTTGAAGGGCCAGGGTCACAATATCACACGGCAGGAGGCTCATTACCTTCCCTGGTAAAGGTTCCTCCTGGTGGAGTCCCATAACAGGTTGTGGTGCGTGTACACCCGCCCGCCACTTTATACCTTGTTTACCTGACCGTTATCTCCCGGTAGACCGGGGATGGAGGGGTCCTAGCTGGCTGTCTGGCTGGCTCGTGGCCTCACCTCCCTCCCTCCCTCACAAGGGCGGCTCTTCCTCCGCCTCACCGACACAATATTATCATCCCACCAAACCTCACTCACTGCTGCGCTGTGTAAACAGAGAACAACAGTAATATCGGCGGCAGATTTACATAGAAATGGTTTTATGTGGTGCATTAAGATCAGCCGAGAACATTAGCCACCTCCCTGACCACTGGAGTGTGGCAGATGAAGACTTTACTCTGTCTCTTAATGTGGTCGGCTGTGCCGGGCCTGGCTGGCAGCCGGAGTAAATGGAGAATAGCAAGGTTAACTATACACCCTGTAATGGTCAGTATAGATATGAATCATTGGCTCAGTGAAGAAATAAGATCAATTTCATTTTTGCTGATAAGGGAAAACTAGACCAGTGATTCATATGGCAAACTGACTAAAGCAATGCTATATATCAAGTTTTGAAGTGAAGAAAGTTGGGGCAGATTTAGGGAAAACTAGACCAGTGATTCATATGGCAAACTGACTAAAGCAATGCTATATATCAAGTTTTGAAGTAAAGAAAGTTGGGGCAGATTCAGTGCTATGTTTTCTGGTTTATTGACGACTTAACAGTCGATAACCACGAAATAGGAAAGACATGAACAGACAGATACATACATACACACATCCTACCCTCTACGTACAAGTGTGTTGTAATACTAGATGAGGAAACAGACGTCAGAAATCACCACTGACTTCACTTGAATGAGTCTCTTGATATCAAGTGGAGTTAGGAAAGGTCTCCACCATATAACATTAGTTTATCTGCTTCAGCGTGTATACTCTCAATATAACCAGGACGATACCTTATACTGTATGAAGGAAATTCTAGAGACAAGTGAACAATAATTCATGTAAATGGTTGAATATTACAGCTTCTTTTTATATTAACAGATAGATATACACTGCTGGTTCATAGGTCATGAGGGCAATAAGTTGGTAATTTCGATATTCTGGGTTGGAGGCGGTTTCTCTAACCACTAACTGAGAGTTCTATAAGACAGTTTACAGGTACATGAAACATTCTGTAGTTTTGTGTTTAACGTTGCTGACCATAAGTCACGCAAGGGCCCGCCCGGGTTCGAATAATGGGCGAGACAGTTGTTCAGCAGCAGCCAACGCAGGTGTTCATCCTCCCATCATGACTGGCCAATAAAATGGTACCTAGTTTGGACTAACCATTGTCAAGGTTTACATCTACCTTGTTTTACATTATAACTAGTGTGAACAGATGTCAAAGCGTTCAGCAGTTAAAAGGTCAAAACCTACACACATTATTGTTATAAATGGCTTCATAATCCTCACACGTAGCTCTTTAGATTATATTTCAGCTTTTATGTCGTAGGTGAAGTTTTCCCAATTGAGATGGATAGATAGGTTCATTTACTTGCCTTGACAAAGAATTGTCATCCCATCCGAATAACCTCGACATCAAAAGTCACATTCAATTTGTATTTGCCAGCATGCAGATACCAATACATTTTTGAGTTTATAGATAAGTGGAAATCTTGCCATTTGAAAAGGACATACTGTGTATGTTAGGAAATACATGAAAAGGCACCAAAGTTTAGTGGTGTAAGAAAAAAACAGATGTCACAACGTACCCCTCTCGCGTTGCTTGCTTAGCATTACATGGCTAAGATACTACAGTCAATGGGAGATCATGTTTACCTGTGGCATGTGGGAAGTAGATGGGAGGAACCAGGATGGTGTGTACTGAGCCATGGGTAGTATTGGTGTACCAGGCATGGTCTTGGGCGGTGGTGTTAGTGTGCCAGAAATGGTCGTGGATGGTACTGGTTTACTGGGGATGGTTTTCGGTTGTACTCGTACCGAACCATGTAAACATTCCAGTCACAAGTGCATTTATATAGACCCTTTGTCGCGCATCATACCTCTAAACTGACGGCCTCAAATACAACTGTCTGTGTCCTTTTCTTTTTATATATGTGTTTCTAGCTTTTGCAATACTTCCCTTCCCTTCGCGTTCCCTTCCGGGGCTCCTGGCGATTCTCTTCATCTTCAGCCACACGTAAAAAACCCATTTTCTCTTTTTCTCTCAAAATCTCGTTTTTCTTGTTTCACGTGTATTTTTCTTGTACATTTCCCCCTCAGTGGGGTGCGTCGCCTGTTGTATATCTGATATCCTTTCATCATTCGCGTTCCAAATAGCTAAAAACTCGGATTGAAAAAGAAATACATTAGATATTTTTGCACGGCAAATTGTTATGAAGTGTAATGATGTACATTAAGCCTAATATTTCGTTCGTGATAATGGAAATGATTTAGAAACCGAATGTTTTTTTTTGTGTGTGTGTTTAACAACCATTACTATAATGCCCTTTACATTAACAGTGTCAATCACCTCGTTATCCGCGATATATAATGAAATTAGTCTATTTATAACCCTCTTACCGAAGTCATCCACACTGCTGTAGCGTGCACTGGTACTGCTGGCCACATACGCGTTTTAGAATATATTCACCTAATATACCACATCTCCTGTGGTTCAGGAAAGCATAAGAGAGAGAACAGTATGGTATATCTTGAACAGTATATCTTTTAAATGACCACAGCAGTAGATCTGTAAGCGGCTATGACCTAGGTCAATGAAGGGATGGTTAAGGTAAGAAGGTTAGGACCGTTAGAGAGAGAGAGAGAGAGAGAGAGAGAGAGAGAGAGAGAGAGAGAGAGAGAGAGAGAGAGAGAGAGAGAGAGAGAGAGAGAGAGAGAGAGAGAGAGAGAGAGAGAGAGAGAGAGAGAGAGAGATGACAGGATGTGTGGATCAAGCCGACGTATGAGTGTCATGTCACACGTATGGGATTTACTGAAGGAGAGACGATGAGAGGTGGCTTCTTCTTCTGGGTGGGAGGAGAATGCCATCCCTCACCTGCCATACTCCCTCGCTTATCTGCTGCCCGTGACCTTATACCACCTACTGCTGGGGGTGTCATATCCCCCTTTTGCTCCCTCTGGGGACGATGCCATTTGCTCCTGAGGACGTCATCACCGGCTCAAGTGATCACCACCAACTGTTAACGGTGGCCATCGAAGCAGATGTTAGGGCATCGTAGAAACACAGGCAATCACCGACCATAAAGTTCTTCCTCTGCGGCGGGGTATGTCAGTGAGAACCCACGTACTTTCATCGGGATGCTGAAGCGCTCCTTAATATGGATCTGCAGATGAAGTTAACATGGCCGTCTATCAGTTAGTGACTGACAATTGAACTCGGACATAAGACTTAACCACGGCGCGGACCCGCAGGCGGACGTGAACAAAGACGCAGAGACCAAGGGCAGTGGAGCAACACTTCCTCGACTTTATACAGAGAAACCGATAAGAACATCAACTTGAATATGTTCCAATTTAGGATAAATGACCTCAAGTGTCGTAGGTCAACGTGTAACTGTAGTGATCAGTGATACAAACGCCATTTATCTCCCAGTGTTCACCAGACCGCTTCTAAAACCTTCAGTTAAGCTTCTCGTGGAAGAGGATGAAGCTGATTGAAGTATGTATATAGATAACATAATCTCTCCATCTACCTGGGAAAGAAACAGTTTCATATCAGTATTCTTACCATCTCTTACGAGATCCTATGATAGAATGTGTATATATGTACATGACCTACCAACGCCTCGGTTAGGGGTACATTTGACCTTATCAAACTTTGAACTTTGACCCTCTACAAATGAGATTTAAACCATCTTTCTCATAGAGTTACTTTATGATCTCTAACAGGTCAAGTAGCCATATCTAGAAACTTAGACCCCTGACGATACGACGTTAGCATACGAGTGACCTGGCGTTTGATGTGAATCTTAAGGGTGGAATTCCATACTGTCACACTTTAGGGTATTACTGATATCTCCTGAGCACGACGGGACGGCCTTTAGCCACCACTACGGTACGACCTTTAACCACTACGGTACGGCCTTTGGTCACGATGGTACGGCCCTTGATTGTAATGATCTGGCCTTTGACTTGACCTTGGAAGAACTGGTAAATATCCTGCCTATCTTCCATAAGGGTCATGATATCGTGAGAGAGGATCATTGTGTCCTGGTCAAGGGGGTAAGACGGTGCTAAGTACATGTGAAATTGTTGGTTCCATTGTCAGACAGAGCCGAGGTGTCGCCCAACAACCTTCAGCATTTCTTTATAAGCAAAGTTCGTATAATACCACTGCACCATAACAGTTTAAAGAAGGCTTTTGACCTGTTCCTTCGTGCTCTTCCACAACCTTCCAGGGAGTATTTGTCACACCTTGTCATGCAAATGAGGCCGTCAAAGCGCCTGATGATGAAACATTCTAAAGTTTTGTCAGTCACCAAGCGCATCGTGTTCAGGCTGACTGGGGACCAGGTTTACCTGATGATCAGCTGCTGCATAGGTGTACCTTCCTCAACTCTCACACTGGCTGTAATACGAGAGGTAGAGCCGTATGAGGAGGTGATATGATCCACTGAAATACATCAACACCCCTTCGTCAGAAGCCGAGGAGACGACCATTACAGATGGGGCGCTACTAGTGATGTCATGCCTTCTGCAGGAGCCAGGGAGATGTCCATTACAGATGGGGCGCTACTAGTGATGTCATGCCTTCTGCAGGAGCCAGGGAGACGTCCATTACAGGTGGGGCTCTACTATTGATGTCATGCCTTCTGCAGGAGCTAGGGGGACGTCCATTACAGGTGGGGCGCTACTAGCGATGTCGTGCCTTCTGCAGGAGCCAGGGAGACGTCCAATACAGATGGGTCTCTCCCAGTGATGTCATGCCCTCGACAGGGTGCCAAATGCTGTCCACAGAAGTGGGACTCTACCAGTGATGGCACTGTTAAACATAGGATTCATCTGCTGTTTACATAAAAACACTCTACTCGCTGATAAGCTCAGCGTTTGAACCGGACAATGTTAATAACCGATCAATGGTGAACCATTACAGCCAATTTACATCTTATTTGCATATACTGACCTGAGTGTTTAGATTACCACCACATAGAGAGTAACATGATGTTGGATCAATATTCATAACACCACATTAACCAGGGTAGTGGTATGTTTAATGCACAGTTGTAGTTCATCTGTGGCAAGGATAATGCCATGTTTAACGAGTGTTAATAGTATTGCTGCAGCTAGAGTAATGACATGATTAAAGAGTGTTTGTATCACTGTGGTTAGGGTAGACACATTGTTCACGATGGTTAATATCATTGTTGTGGCCAGGATAATAACCTGCTGATGGCACGGATGTTTCCATAGTAATGATATGCTTAACAAGTGTTCATAGAATTGATTAGACCAGGAGAGCTATATGTTCAACGAGTATAGACGTTAACAGTTTGACCATGACATTCACGTGTTCAACGAATATCGTTGGTATTGATATGACAAGAGTGTAGTGTCATGGTTAACGTGTATTGATGAATTTGTGTGTTCAAGGCAATAACGCGCTTATTGAATTTTGATCTTTCTAATGAGAGTAAAGCAGTGAAGTGTTCATCGAGCAGTGTGTGTGTGTGTTTGTGTGTCTGTGTATGTGTGTGTGTGTGTGTGTATGTGTGTGTGTGTGTGTGTGTGTGTGTGTGTGTGTGTGTGTGTGTGTGTGTGTGTGTGCATGTGAGTATGTATGCACATAGGAGTAAGGACATAACACGTATGTACAAAGAGACGGAACACCACGAACGTAAGACTTAACGTAATATACAAAAAAAAAAGATGGTAATCGTACACGTCCATTTCCATATCGAAAATTAAACCAAATGAACACTAATGACCAATTATCAGGCAGGTTAATTGGTAAACTTGACTGTATTGAGCAATGATTAGATTCTCCCTATGATCAGGTATCGTCTCTTAATCACAACGTCCAACACCTCTGTCGTAACCGTACATTTAAATGTTGCTCTGCCGTGTGTTGTATGTAAGCCGACAGGTCCTTAAGATATATGTGAATCCCAGGATAGAGTGCGACGTGTCTCTCAACATTCGTGGTAATGATGTGAAAAAAAAATGAAATCTAGAGTTTCTTGTGTGACGTGTCCACAGTGGCCAGTGTGTTATCATCCTGGATCATGTGAGATAACCTGATAAGCATGGTGTCAGCACCTGAGTATGAAGATGCCTCGTTTTCTTCACAAACTGATGCATATAAACCATGTGTAAGAGGGAGGCATGTACGAGGGAGGCTTGGAGGCTTGGAGGCTTGGAGGTAAAGTTGTGAATTTCTATAACGACGAACTTTAGGAGTTGGAGAACTTTGGAGGGTTTTTTTTGGTGGGAGATTCTTAGGGCTGTTGACTCGAGGGATGGATTCTAGGGGTTGAAGACTTCGAGAGGAAAGTGCCTGGAGTTTTCATAGTAGTGTTGACATAAGGGACAGAATGTGAGAGCTGATAACTTTGAGAAGGATCTGTCGGATGCTTCTCAGGAGGTAGTGACTGGAGAGAGTGAGGGACTAGTTCGGGAGTGGATGAGTTTGAGAGGAGCTCCTTTGGAGAGCTCCTGGGAGTCAAGTGGGCAAGAGGAACTTAAAAGGAGTGATAAGAAGAGGGTAACAAAATCAATTGCCCAACCCAGGTGTTCTATTGATCCTAGAACTGTATGGTCATCGTATACAGGGGTGTAGGAACCACGTAGGAGGATCTGTAATGTGATGAAGCTGCTGTATTTCAAGAGATTAAGACAACTACATTAAAGTTACAGGAATATGAATAGAAAAAAAGATTTGGGTAGCTGGATACGTGATGATTTCAGATGAGAATACTTGTAGACTTTAACAATTTCTTTTTATTTTCCCATTAGAATAAACATTGTGACAAATGATTGTAAGTTCCCAGTGAAATTCTTTATTCAAAAGCTCGATGGAGATATTCTCGTGAGGCGGCTGCATCTGGTTGATGAGTAGGGTAGACCATGCTTGGACGTGGGGGTCTATAACATACCTGACATTCCTCTGTACTAACAATACTCACACAGAGTGGGGTTGTGCTCCAGCCAGACATCGTGGCCCAAAACCCTTGTGATATTTCTCTACACCAACGCCACTTGCACAAAACGGAATTGCCTCTGTGTAGACATGGATATCCCGACCAAGTGGAGCAGCCTCTGTGTAGACTTGCATATCCTGACACACTTCAGATATCTGTACACTGAACCCAGCATTGTAAACACGAGGTTCTCCTTCATATTCTATCCATCTGCGTCATGACTGTCTCGCTCATGCAATCAACTTTTACTTCTTGTCTCATTCCCGGGGAAGGCTGGAGACATGACGGTCACCTGCCCATCACTTCAGCGTCCACAGATTGGCTCAAACTTTAGTGAATATTCGTACGTTCGTCCGTGTGAGGCGAGCCATTTGCGAAATTGCCTTCGTATAACAGCGCTATCAGTATGATCGCCTTCACCCTGTCTGCTGTAACGACCCTAGACTCTGACATGTTATTTTGGAACGGTTCACTGACGTCGTCCTCCTCCTCCTCCTCCTCCTCGTCTGTTTGGGTCTCAGAGCTGATCCTCCCTCACAATAAAGCTCTCATGGTCACTTGTCTCTCCACCGTGCATGTCATCACAAACCAGCTAGACATATGCGATCCAAAGGCGTCATTCGTAACACAGAGAAATCTAAAAATGTCTTTAAATACGACGTTGTTGAATCGATTTTGTTAACAGGTCGTTGTTCTTATGCTCTTTTTTTCCCTCATTCATCTCCAGAGGAATCGACCTCCTCCGTTCCCATCGTCCTCTAAATGGGGTTCAGTACGCCTAGCGTCCCTCCCAGGTCCCCGTGGGGAAGGCTGGACAACGCTTTGTGTGGCTAAAGTGGCTCTGGTGGTGTCGTGACGGGTCCAGCTGGCTGGTGACAGGCTGCCCACTCTCTCCCATAAGTTCCACTGGCTGGATCTGTCAGCTGATGGCCAGATGAGCGTACACAGAGAAATACAAGGAGAAAAAAAAATTCTCACACTCAGGACTGCCACACTCAGTAGAGACACTCACAATGACTACTAAAAAAATTAATATGATGCCTGGATGAGACGAACTGGAACTGGAAGAGACGAAATATATATGTACAGCAAAAATATATCGTAGAGGTCTTGATAATGCATTGATTATCATTCAAGGGAATCAGAGATGGAAAATAAGACGTGGTGTATCAGTTATCATAGGAAACTGATGCTCCCTCACTGGTACAACAAGTGGTTTTGGTTACTGATGACAGCGATCGTTTCTAACTTTAAAAGAACGAGTCCACATTCATCAGGTCTGTGCTACACCAGAGAAGAACTCGAAGAATGAGCAAAGCAGGTTCTCTGATCAACTGGGTGACTATAGATGTTTTAGATGTCTCACACACGTGACTTGCATGGTGACAAAGTAGGGGACAAGAGAGAAAAACAAGAAAATAGGATAGAACAAAGGCCATTTCAAATGTTAGCATAGATCTTGGAAAGACCAAAATTCGACGATTTTTCTTCAAGAAGCAATTCGTCAAAAACGACTGGCCTGTACAATATAGATGATCAAATTATAGAAAAAAAAAAACTTAGACTACAGATCTATAATGGACTATATCATTACTTCAGATCAAAAGCTCATTAACACTGTACATAGCAGGACACCACACTCCGTGTGCTTCGTGGCGACGCTGGGTTGTGAGTTAGAACTTTCCCTAGGTCCGTTCATGTCGCAGTCTGCGTCAAGGTGGCAGCGTCCGCAGTCTGCGTCAAGGTGGCAGCGTCCGCCGTCTGCGTCAAGGTGGCAGCGTCCGCAGTCTGCGTCAAGGTGGCAGCGTCTGCAGTCTGCGTCAAGGTGGCAGCGTCCGCAGTCTGCGTCAGGGTGGCAGCGTCCGCAGTCTGCGTCGTCAAGGTGACGGCGTCCGCAGTCTGCGTCAAGGTGGCGGCGTCCGCAGTCTGCGTCAAGGCGGCAGCGTCCGCAGTCTGCGTCAAGGTAGCGGCGTCCGCAGTAACGAAGTGGCCGCACTGGGACGCACCAGCCCGACGCCCAGATTATGAACTAACTTTCCTCAGTCATTTATCGTCTGCCGAGGTAATTACGCCGGAGCCATATTCGCCATCGGCTGGGTGAGTGAGGGCGGTGGTGTGGCCCGTGTCGAGGAGAGTCCATAGTGGCAGCTGTACTCAGGAACGCTGAGTGTGGACAACACTCAGTAGACCGGGTCTGCCCGGAGAGCTGAGTACAGGAGAGAGGCTCAGGTTTTCAAGGGAGAACAGACGAAAGACTCAAGCCGAAAATGGTCGTAATTAGCTCCGGTCTGAGAGGCGCAATCTGCATGTATTGCTGGGTATGTGCCACTCTTGCTTCATACATACGTCGTGTGGAGCGACCTCAGCAGGGATGTACATGGAACACAAGGAATGACCTCAGCAGCTATACGGCACCTAATTGGTGCACTTATTGACCTTACATCCCAGGATCACGGGGCTGACCTGGATGATCTGGTTGACCTAGCAGCCAGGCCATGAGTGAGTCTTTGGACGTATATCCTTTGCCCTAAGAACTCACTTATGCCATCATGTACTCACAGTTCGTGAGACAATATATCATGTACTCACAGTTCGTGAGACAATATACCATGCACTCACTCTTTATGAGACAATATTCACTCTGGTGTACCAAAATTAGTGTAATACTTTCATTACCACGGAGAGCTTCACGGTAAGTAGATTATATATATAATTATACATAGATTATATATATAAACGAGGTTTGTATGTTCTATGAAGGTGCGCCTTCATATGCACTTTATTCGTATTCTAATACCTCCGCGTTGTACAGTTAGGTTCGGTAAAACGCTATCAGCTGGCTATGTGCGTCTGTTCGGAAACAACCGATAGACCCCGTTGCTCACCATTGTGAGACGAAGGGTATTCGGATACTTAGTATTTCGAATAGTTGTTTCCTATTATACAGTCCCATAGCCTAGCGGTTACATGCCTGCCTCTTGCAGAGGGGTCCCGGGTTCGATCCTGGCTGTTGGAGGTTTGTATGTTATATATATATATATATATATATATATATATATATATATATATATATATATATATATATATATATATATATATATATATATATATACAACTTCACAACCACCATCTCACAAGTCTACCATAAACATAAGTGTCTGTGCCTCGGAAACTGAATTAGATATCTATAAATCTGGGCACATCTGTAAGAGCTCTGTGTCCTGCTGGAGACTTAGGCAGAATTGCCTGAAGAACTCCTCTCTGACCAGCACGTACCTCATCGTGCTATGTGGGCCAACGCTTGCTGTTTGCCCCTGAAACATGAGATCATGCAGGCAAGGCAGTGGCTCTTGGCTCTCTGTCAGCCTACTTTGCTCAAGTGGCTCTCGTATGTTGACATCAAAGGATAAATGTGTATTCTGTCCCATGTTAGAAAACAATCTTGGAGAAAGGCGCCAACAATAGACTGCTCTCAGTTAAGAGCCAAGCAACAGCAGGAGGCCTCTGATGTCATGTGAGTATGTCATGGTCACTTATAAAGATAAAAAGGCCTGAAAATTAAAATTCAGGGCAGACTGAAGACGAGCATGAGAATCTTATCATCCGGATGGTCCATCCACAGCGTAACGAAAGGAAAGTTTCGAAATAAACATCTTATACTGTTGGGTCATGAGATTTTGTTCCACTGTTAAGTAAATGACGAACAGCAAAGTGTGGCTCCTGATAAAGATTGTAGAACTGAGGGTAAGGTCCCTGGAACGCCTCGCTGGGATGCCTGAATGACGTCTTGTGGTTCATGTCATTAACTTCAAGGCAGCATCGAGGACAAGCAACATGCAACCTCTTGCTTTGTCCATCGTTGCGACAGTGAAGGTCGTGTGATTAATCTTTGTGGATGACGTCTTGCTAAACCTTTCACCGTCGGGGTACCAGCCCAAGGACTTTACGTCGATAGACCAGCAAAAGGATGCCTGACTAGCGTCTGGAAAGAAGACTTTAGCGCTCCCAGAATCAGGAGGAGGTCGAGTTATGAAGTGGAGGACTGTATTGTTCACAGACAACCTACAGTAATAACCCTCAGCCATCAACATATACGGAGTGGATCTTGTTGGTCATAGGCATATTACCTCGATATATAATTTACATTGCAAAGTTGGATCATTTTCTGCAACAGCTGTAAAGCTTATCTTTAACCATCCCACCACGTACAGGACTCTAAATAAAGGAGCTGTTGCACGACAAATCTATGAAGCTGTTGAAGATGAGACGTACTGGGTTTGTTCGCATTAATCTATTGTTTGGGTTGCAATCACTGTCTGTATTACCCTGGCTTTGTGTAGTATAGTGGATGTAGTGTTATGGTGAGTGATGTCCACCAGCCCTCAAGAGGGAATGATGGTTTAAACTTCCCTTCCCCTTCCTAATAAGTTTTTCATACCACCCACTAGCTACCCTCCCTCAACTACTGTCGCATACACATCATCCTAAGCAATATTCTCTCAGATGCTAGATACTCAAAACGTAAGGACAAATCTCTTCTATTTCCCCCGTGATGTATAATACTTCAGCTCCAAGCTTGTACACCTTACGTTCTCCACAGGTCACAACCATTGACCTTACTTCACGAATTTGAGGAAGGAAAAAAAATACATTTTCTTTCCACTCATACTGCAGACCAACGAGGGGGAAGTTGTGGAGATCTTTTATAACTGAGCCTTTGTGATGTTCCCTCTGACCGTAGGATATTTCTTACCCTCATCAGTCAAGAGGGGGCTAACTTTTGTCACCTCGTCTTTGAAGACCATCAACTTGTAATGAGGTGATTGCATTATCGCCTTCTTAATGGCATTACCCCCAGGTCTCTCGGATGATGATGGGAAAGTTAGAGAGTGTTGGCCTCAACATGTCAAATAAGCGACGTAATTACTGGCAGGCTGAAGTTAGGCGTTTTCATCAACCGCGTTCATTGTCTCAGCAGAAGTTGAGGGAGGAGCTCCCTCCCTCAGCAGTGGATGAATCCCATCCTGTACAAATGTTTGTCAGGCTTTATCATAAGGTGAGGGACTTGTTAAGGTCGACAGTTTAGCAAGAAGTGTTTCCCTCGTGTGTCTCAGGACGATATATATCCTGCCTTGGGTCACCCTGCAGTGAAGGTAATATTGTTTTTATTCCTTAGATTTACGAGTCTCGCAGATGAATGTCTTGTGTTAATGGCTTTAACTCCGGTAAAGTCTTGTACATCTGTCAGGCGCTGTTAGATTTTGCATATGCTCAAGAAACGACTGTCGGGGAGAGTAGCAAATGATGAAGGTGAGGGTTATCATTAAGGAGGCACAACTGTCCACAATCTTGGTGTGAGTATTGGAACTAAGGTGTCAACAGGTTGTAGAGGAACTGTATAGGGACGAATGTCTGAGATGTGTGGAGGTTGTTGTGTGTTGTGTGAATGAGAGGTCGAGGATGTGGTAGGGCTTCGTGAGGACGAAACTGTGTGTATGTGTGTGTGTACGTGTGTGTGTGTGTGTGTGTGTGTGTGTGTGTGTGTGTGTGTGTAAAGAGGCAAAAAATCTACCAAGTTTCCCATTAAATATCTAATTATTAGACTCGGCTTCTTAGGAATCATCTTCCGTCTCCTGCAGCTGCTTTAAGAACAAAGGATTCCTCCCGTGGGATCCTCCAGCGGTGCTCTACTGGTGAGTTCCTCACCTCCTGAGCCGCGCTGGTATTTCTTGTCGTACGTGACTTGAAGACGCGAGCAGAACTCATCATGACCCCGAGGGTCGGGGGCGGTGGGCGGGACTCGGTCCACTGTCACAGCTGCGTTGAATGATGATCTTAAGGAGGGAAAAGTTAAGAGGAGTTTCCCCTGGAGGAAAAGGAAAGGGAAATGTCCACTGCAATGACGAGGAGCCAAGAACGTCAGCTGGGCCAGGAGTCATACAGAGTGACCGGGGCCTCGCTGTGGTGGACCACTGGAACGGTCGGAGATTACAGCCAGTGGGGGTGCGGTGGACACTGGAGAACTGAGGCTGGGGAGGTTCTTGGATCTTGTTCAGGTGACAGAGAGAGAGAGAGAGAGAGAGAGAGAGAGAGAGAGTCGCGTGTTGGTGAAGGACGTGAAAGACACCAGTTTTCCGCCTCTCCAGGCCTGTTCGCTCACACGTACTCGTCCAGTCATACGCTGCTTCCACCGCTCAGCCAGTGCTTTCTTAGCCCACCCACTCCCGTCAGCCCTTCCCCAGGCAACCTCCTAGCCAGCCTTACCCAGCTAGCTCATCCCGGCGTAGACCTGTCATGTTTCAGGGACAAACTTGCCTACTAAACTCCTTTAAGCCCCAGGACTCGGTTGTATAACACCACAGCGGCGGTTCTGAAGTTATGGGACCAGTTTGTTTACCTGCCTCCACCAGGGCTACAGATTTGGTCCTCCTTCAGCAGTTACGATCCTGGAGGACCACAGCAAGAATCATACCCTAATAT
The DNA here is from genome assembly GCF_036320965.1 of Panulirus ornatus. Classification (NCBI taxonomy): domain Eukaryota; kingdom Metazoa; phylum Arthropoda; class Malacostraca; order Decapoda; family Palinuridae; genus Panulirus; species Panulirus ornatus. Next base: position 20,742,446 of record NC_092245.1, read on the forward strand.
TGATATTCTATCACTTTATTTCTGAAGATACGGGTTCTATTATGTACACCATTAACCAAGAATGAAGAACGTTATAAATTCTACTTTCCTACGTAGTATTAAGGTCCTTTTTTTAGTATCGTAGTTATCAAAATATATATATATATATACTTACACATACTTACGTAAAAGCTGTTACTTAAAAATGGTGATCCAAGGAATTGAGATGATAATGGAGGACACTGTAACTTTTTCCTGGTCACTTGATCTATACTGGGCTACCAGTCTCCCTGGCGACCATATGGGTCTACTACTGTTCTTCGCAGCTGTCTCCTGTTACAAACTACGACATGATCTACGTAAACAGTCAAGAGCCGGATGCTGCGCGCCCAGCTACAGGGTGTCCATAAACCATGAATTCGAGGACTTACTACGAGTTGGTAAAGACGAAATTATGGACACCTTGTAGTGTTATATCATCACTTGAATATACTTGAGGACAGGGGTCTACTTTACCACTTTCCGTACCACATATCTTAAGAAACACATCAAATACTGGAGACTCAGACCTGAGGACAGAAGTCTAGAAGATGAAAAATCACTTTAAACAGACTCAAACAGAAATGAGGCTCTTTTGACGAGGAGGAAGCAAGGATCAAAACTTCAAGTCGTACTTAGAATACAAGTAGTTATACGACGTAATAATCTCGACTTAGAAATTCACGAAAGCTATCTTAAGATATCCAACACGTCGCATGGGGTCATCTGAGGGTTCCTAATACAGCCACGAAAGGTCTCAGACGTCACACAACAGCCTCGCCATGGCTTTACGACTGGTACTCGACATGGGAGATCTCTAAGGTGATAATGAACGTCCAGTGGGTGGACTCCACAAGGCCACAGAACATGTTTTCCGTGCACCTGCCATGCTGTTGTTAAAAGGCCATAGACCGCTGCCACTGCCAGGCTAAAGGCTCACATCTCAGAGACTTTTAGGCCATGTGAAGTCCAAGGTCGGTAACCATATGCCCCTCTGAGACTTTTAGGATGAGAGGAATAAGTCGAAGAAGTTATAAGGAGAAAGGTAAGAAGTGAGCAACTTAGGGAAGATTAGATTAGTTGTTGTAAGGCGGGAAGGCAAGTATATGGATAGGGTCACAGATAGACAGGGGGAACGCTGGAACTGCTCAGTGGTATGAAACATTTAAGATCCGTTGAAAGAGGGAGATGTATGACGGAACACATTTTAGAATATAGGTTTTTTCACTTTCTCAAAAATTCTTTAATACTTTCCGGTGTCTTTTCTTTTTCCGTGTCATGATTCTTTCTGTATTTCAATTAAGGCCCGGCTTTGATGTGGACTTTTGCTCGTGACTGGAGCCTTCAACATTAAAAAAGAATGAAAATATATACATAAATGTAGCGTGAGGATTGTACAGACAAAATCACACAGAATATGTTAAAGAATGGCTGACTGAAGTAAATCAGAAAGACGATTTAGCAAGAGTTGACCTGTAGAATATGAAGATCTAATCATGGGGTTCAGAGGCTCGAACCTGGATGAAAAAGTTGAGTTAAAATGACTACCATTTGTGTTTATAAACAGAAGAAAGTAAAGGTAAGATGAGGCGCTCCTTACGTCTTCCCAGTTTGAGCACGAAGGAAAGCACACAAGAACAGAAGGGTCATGAAGGGCTTAACTGATTATGGGAAGACACTCTTATAAGCTTAGAGTCAAAGGGGAAAGTCAGGGAGAGAGAGTGATGTCCCCTCTGGGGTAAATATATCTAACAATTACGAGATGTCCCTCCACATAGGTTAAGGTGAGACCCACGCCACGACATATGTCAAACGCTGTCATGTGTGGAGTTCCCCCATGTACGGAGATGGAACATAGCTGATGTGTGATAGAGGCACAGTACATTTGCTTATGTCGTCTGGCGATATCCATGTAGGATTGGTAATAGAACTGAGTCTGCTGGCGAAAGAATGGGGGAATATCTGAGGTAAAACGGTATCAAGATAGACTTGTGGAACAGAATGAAAAATAAGAGTGGAAATAAACTCTTTCATACTGCCAGAAATGGACTTGAGATTTGTTCTAAACAATGCCGATGTTATGGAGAAACCATCTGAGATTTAGCAGAAAGATAATAAGAAAAACAGAGAAGGTTACAGGAATATTCATAGTCATATCTATTAGTAGTTAGCCCCAACAAAACCAGAAATCACTAGTCGGCTAAACATAACACATCAAACCTCTTACAAGTACATAATAAGAAACAGCTTAGAATATTATGCGTCCATGTTTTCATTGGCCATATTTATGCTCAGCTGGTATAAGTACAGCCACCTGCCGGCCATGATCAATATATTAACCCATGCTAGAATATATGAGGTTCGATTACACATTAACTCTTTCAAATTGCGTCTCCCAGACGTAACAACAACACAGCATGGTATGTGGTCATGGCTATCAGGCGGAGTCTGGGTTAGACTGGCAAGCCAGGCCAACGGTACAGTCTCAGTACACGAAGCCCCTGATAAGGATGATAAGAATTCTGGTAAGGACACCAAGGCTCTGATAAGGATCCTGGGGCACCTGACAAGGATATCTAAAGCTCCTGACATCGATAGATAGTGAGGCTTCTGACAGTGGTACTGCCAGTCCCTGACACGGATGCAAAGATGCCTGACAAGGATATGAGGCTTCTGACAATGGGATCGAGGCTTCTGGTAAGGGTAGCGGAACTCATCATAGTGATATCGAGGCTTCTGGTAAGGCCAATGGAGCTTCTGATCATGTTACTGAGGTTGCTGACAGAAAACTGAGGCTCCTAACATGAGGGAGTAAGAGGAGGAGGAGGAGGTAGGATGAGGTAGGAAGTGAAAGTGGAGGAGTGTAATGGGTAGAGAGCACTGAAGGAAACTTTGCCTCAACGGGTGAAAACAGTGAGGGAGAGAGAGAGGCAGCCTTGGATGAATCAACATCAAGGCCGCTCCGGCGGACAAGTAATGAATCCGATGAGTTTTAAACCCATCAAAGCCATCGCCATCAGGAGAATCGAGTCTATGAATGATGAAACTGAATAGCGTTTAATATACGTTCAATTCATTTTTACTGATGTATTCAAAAGCGTTTGATAGCAGGATTTTAGTATTTTTGCAATGGATAATCGTAGAATTTATATCATGATGGAAAATACTGGAACCTGAGTAGATCTGGTTCTCAGAAATACTCTTAAAGGATACGTATCTAAATCCAGGTCATTCATCTCCCTCTCCTCCCAAGCCATAAAACAGGGAGGGTGAGATCTTCCTCTCTCCCCCCAGCTCTATAACCCCAGCCACTGAGTCCTCCCCTCCTCATCTACTTCACTCCCCCAGCACCAGGAGGAAAAGGAAGGGGAGTTCACCCCCAACTTCACATCACCAGCCACTGGGTGGGTCCTGGGCTATTTTCCTCCCCATCATCTGGAGGAGTGGGAGGGTGAAGATCTTCCCCAAGCTCCACACCCCAGCCACTGGGTCCTCCTCACCCCAGCAGTTTTCCACCTGTGGTACACCAGTGTGTCTCCTGATGTGGGTGGGGGACGTGAGAGACAGAACAGAATGATATGATAAGTTGAGGTAATGGAAAAGTTTTAGAGCAAGAGATGCTGCCACGTACAACACACGATGCTTGTTACTCCACCGCTGGCATATCTGGTGCACGGAAATTAGATATTTATCAAGTGAATCAAGTGGCCATTCAGGTGCAGGAGGAGGAGGAGGTGGAGGAGGAGGAGGTGGGCAAAGGAGGTATTAAAACACTGACTTAAATATCAACAGACGGAGGGGAGAGGGATGAAGTCTCTGTGGCGGTGAGTCAGAGAGAGAGAGAGAGAGAGAGAGAGAGAGAGAGAGAGAGAGAGAGAGAGAGAGAGAGAGAGAGAGAGAGAGAGAGAGAATGAGCGAATACATAATCATTAGAAACTGTAATTAATGGCAGACTTCTATTCATTGTTTTTGTACCTAGGCAACAAAGCGATCATTAACATGTTGCCAAATTGCACCGATGATTATTCAGATGTCTCGTTTATGTAAATCTAAGCATGAATATTCGCATTTGATAAAGTGGCACAGTTAGTTAACACATGCAGACGGATGATCGTGTGTTGACTTGAACACTGGACGCAACATGTGGTCATAACAATACATCTTGGCTCATCTCTCTTGACAGAGGGTCTAACTCTTTCTCGGGTAAAGGAAGCAAGTTACGTCCCACTAGATAAGGGTTAGATCCATAAGGATAAGATCTATCCAAGGAGAGCGAGGCTACATGCAAAAGTGCTATGAACTATAAATGCAAATAAGATTAAACCTACCAATGATATTGGGTCAGTTTTTTTTGAATGTGATACCATTGATATTACATTAAAACGCATGAGGCTCTAGATTTCAGTGTTATTAGCGAGTATCAGTTTTTGATCTCTTTATATTACGCACATTCGGTGTATGGATGTAGGTGTAAAATCTTTGGCAACGTTCACTGGGAGGTCACAGATATAGGCGACAGGAGACAGGAACCCGATCACCATTATGTGTCGTGTTGCTGTGATATTATGTACATCTCAGTGGCCTAGGGCTCAGGCAGTGTGATGCAGTGTACAATGAACACATGACTGAACTCCACACTGTACAGTGAGTGAGTCAGTCCCAGAAAACCTTCCCTGGACATCTCTCGTGCATTCATCAGCTCCATTTATCATTCATCCTAAAAGCTGTCGTAAAATTGATTGGGTTTTGCTGAAACAAATGCAGATCATTTCCATTCTAAGAGATGTTCTTTTTTTACTTTGCTTTCTTTCTTGTGCGGACTACGTATATGTGATCAGGGGAAGTGAATCAGAATGAGAACGCCATTAGCTTTTCGTCACCATCAGTTGATCTCACGTCCTCCTCCCCTAACGTTGACCAGAGCGGCATACGTGGACTGGTTACGGACCATCATCTGGGATCTCCCACTCTCTGATACCTGGATCACACGTAAGCTCCCTATCCGGAGGTCATATCTCCTCGGGTTCACAAGACCTAACTTTCCAGGATGGACCCTAAACCACTGTAAGCATTCCCGACTCAAGCATCAGCTACAGCTGACCTCACTGTGTGTATACTTCAAGAATCAGCTACAGCTGACCTCACTGTGTGGATACTTCAAGAATCAGCTGCAGCTGACCCCACTGTGTGGGTACTTCAAGCATCAGCTGCAGCTGACCTCACTGTGTGGATACTTACTAACATATATCCTATTCCCTGGTACGATGATGTTCGACTCCGTGCTCAAGGGAAATGGTTGACCATTGGTCGCCGTGCCATTCATCTCTACCGGTGAAGCAGAATGTCATAAAGGCAATATCATCTCTACCTGAACAACCATTGAGCACCGGCCTTCAGCGTTCGATACAAATCGTCAGTCTTCCTCCTCAGTAGAGAGTTTAAGTCTGCTTTCTAAAACTTGGGTGAATCTTATCTTACTTCCCGGGATATCTCGAAAAAAAAGCCTTTGATAAGGTCTGGCTTTGCACTTCTCTCTAAACTTTCCCTCAATTGACCTTCTCTTTTCTTTGATCTCCTGAATCTCGTTTGCTCTCCAGCAGTTGTATCCAGGCAGTGGCGGTAGACGGGTCTCAACTTACTCTCTCTGTCATCCTGTTACTTCCCAGAATCACTGGGATTCTGTTGTCCTCCAACTGTCTTCACTGGACTTACCAGAGACCATCTCCTCTCAGCCACCACAGACCATAACGTGTCTTCACTGGACTTACCATAGACCATCTCCTCTCAGCCACCACAGACCATAACGTGTCTTCACTGGACTTACCAGAGACCATCTCCTCTCAGCCACCACAGACCATAACGTGTCTTCACTGGACTTACCAGAGACCATCTCCTCTCAGCCACCACAGACCATAACGTATGTGCTCATGACACAAATCTCGACCAGTCTCTTGAGTTTCTCTGCCCACCAACTCTCCAGGCAGCTCCCTACCAACCAGCCTCAGTTCACATCATCTCTCACTTCTGCTTCCTGAGCTATTGGCTCATGGGGAACTCTACTCTGTTAACATCTGGTGCATCGAAAGCTTAGCCACTGACCATTTCTCACAAAGAGGACGACTGTCTGTCAAACTCTCATCGCTAATTGCTCTTCACGTCAACATTCTAATAACAACCACAAACCACTTCGTCCGGAGTTAGTTAGTTTTCTAAGAACACATAACAAAAATGGCTCCCTCCATGAAACCTGGTCTAATTCTACAGCCCTTCCTCACAATGGCTTCGCCTTTTCAAAGGCCATTTTCGTCTTGACTTGGAATTCTATTTCTTGAATGGTCTATCTCATCTTCCTTGGAGGCCCCTTTGACAAAAATCCAGTCCCCTTAAAAAAGAACTCAGGGTATCAGCTCCAGTCTCCCCTCTCTCTCTCTCTCTCTCTCTCTCTCTCTCTCTCTCTCTCTCTCTCTCTCTCTCTCTCTCTCTCTCTCTCTCTCTCTCTCTCTCTCTCTCTCTCTCTCTCTCTCTCTCTCTCTCTCCCATTCGCCCCTCTTTTGCAGCCTCTCTTTCTCTACTTCATCGCCACTTCCACAGGCAAGGCCCTGATGAGACTTCGTTCATTATGCTTCTCTTGTTTGGACCCTGACGCGCAGCTCTCCATTCCCGTTTTCTTTTGTGTGTCTGTGTGTGTGTGTCGCCAATAAACTGTTGAATTACCATATGGGCTACCCCGCCTGGGTATTGGGAGGAGTCGTAACGGCTACACAGAGAACCAAAGCTTCAGTGGCTGTCAAGTGTCAATCCTTTTAACCCAGGTTGAAACATTTCTTCCCTTCAGCCTTACCTGTAGATGGTATCTCATCTCTCCATCTCATACATAAGAAGTGACGACCCACACCCCCCACTAACACGACTTAATCACACAGAACGACCAACATGGGATAGACATATAACATGCCTCAGTCTCCCGACCAGCTCAGGTAAATGAAATGAAAAGAAAAACACGTAATGAGAAAGACACGCACTCGAAATTGATCAGAGATCCGACAGCGATTGTAGACCTGAGTCTTGAAGAATATTAATATGAATTGGGAAAGACATAGAAAGGAAGAGAATTCTACAGATTAGCTGTTCGAAGGAGAACCCCACAGCTTACCTGTTCGAAGGAGGAGAATTCCACAGCTCAAACATTGGAAGGTAGACAACTCCACAGCTTAGCTTTTCGAAGGAAGAGAGTTATACAGCTTAGCTCTTCCAAGGAGGGGAATCCCACAGCTTAGCTTGTTGGGAAGGAGAAGGAGATATCGTAACAAGCCAATCCTCTAGTGAAATCAATACGTATTCCTGCCATACACAATCTATAACTCTCCTCCAAGTCTTGTTCACAGACACACGACCGCTCATCCCTCGTCTCCCGTGGAACGCGAGACAAACTTTTGCTTCTACGAAAACCCAAAACGAACACACACATCCCCACGACACTGTTGCAGCTGTCACGTGCATCTCCCACGGATATTTCTCCCTCGTTTTTTTTAACGAGAGATAATCCGAAAGTCTTGCGAACTATCAACCTCGGACATAGCAGCGTCTCGTAACGTTGGAGCTGGTGTGTGTGTGTGTGTGTGTGTGTGTGTGTGTGTGTGTGTGTGTGTGTGTGTGTGTGTGTGTGATTACTACTTGTGTGTTACAGGGAGAGAGTATTACACTCATGTTGGTCCGTCTTTTCAACCCTGTGTATAGGTACGTCTTCATTCCCATGTGTGTATGCACACACACACACACACACACACACACACACACACTTACACACACACTAACTTATGACAAGTGTGTGTGTGTCGGTGTGTGTATGTGTGTATGTATATAGATTTATATGCATCTATGTGTGTATGCATATACAGGTAGATGATTCATATACAAATGTATGCACGTACCCATAAACAAATAAAATATACAAAGACATCAAATACAACCTCACATATTTCTTTAAACATGATGTGTGGAGAAATATCTTTGATGGGCTATAACGTCAAATACAACCTCACATATTTCTTTAAACATGATGTGTGGAGAAATATCTTTGATGGGCTATAACGTCAAATACAACCTCACATATTTCTTTAAACATGATGTGTGGAGACATATCTTTGATGGGCTATAACGTCAAATACAACCTCACATATTTCTTTAAACATGATGGGCTATAACGTAAGCATCCCAGGACCAATAGAACACATGATATCAAGACAATATAACGAAATAATGAGATACCTTCATCTCTGGTATCGGATATTAGAGCCACACCATTAAAAGTGAGGGTTATTTACCTCATAATGACAAAATATATGGTTAAAACATATGAGTGTCTTGTGACACAGCTCCTGAGCCTAAAGATCTTATATTCTGAATATCTACATTATCTACGTTATCGGCTTGGATAGTAGATTATCTACTTTATCGTTTTGGCTAGTAGATTATCTACGTTATCGTTTTGGCTAGTAGATTATCTACGTTATCGGCTTGGATAGTAGATTATCTACGTTATCGGCTTGGATAGTAGATTATCTACGTTATCGGCTTGGCTAGTAGATTATCTACGTATCGGCTTGGCTAGTAGATTATCTACGTTAACGGCTTGGCTAGTAGATTATCTACGTTTTCGGCTTGGCTAGTAGATTATCTACGTTAACGGCTTGGCTAGTAGATTATCTACGTATCGGCTTGGCTAGTAGATTATCTACGTTAACGGCTTGGCTAGTAGATTATCTAAGTTATCGGCTTGGCTAGTAGATTATCTACGTCATCAGCTTGCCTAGTAGATTATCTACGTTCTAGTCATGGCCAGCAGAGGGTCATGCGATCTCAGATTTCGCCAATATATTTCGCGAATTATACATATTTCATTTTGGCGAAATGTCCGACCTCTACAGCGGTGATCGGATCCGTCTCGAACGCCTTATTGGAGGCGAATTCATTTGGGATTCTGATTTTCTTTTGTCTTACTTTCAACTTCGTGTTGGACCCCCTGTCGGACCCCCTGTGTGTGTGGGGAAAGGGAAGGAGGCGGCAGTGGTCCGTTGGCGTCCGTGATGGATTTTACGAGGACCAAGGGAAGAGGAACCCGACGCCCAAGGGCGGGAAGGAGAGGTCATCCTTGGCCCGAAGGAGGAGGAGGAGGAGGAGGACCCTCGGACTCCTTCACGGAAGCAATTTCGGCAAAAGTGAGGAAGAAAACGGAGCCCGATGGTGAAATGTGATCACTGTGATAATAGACGTATTTGTCCTCAAGTTATTAATTATACAATGATAGATGTATTTGTATTTCACGAGTGCTACCATCGTACTCAAAGGTCGTCCTGACATCATACCCACTCTATCAACTCGACTGATGTTGTATATATCCTCAGTTCAGTCAGACTTACTGGTAGAAATATGATCGTGTCTTACGACTCACATCCAACCAGCAAATTGGATAATTTCCCCGCAGCTTGCAAGCTCGACCTTACAGAAATATATCTATTGGATATTGCCTTCAGGCTGACAAATGGCTCTGAACCCCGCCGGAGATGAGTTCCCCCTCCTACCTCCACCTCTTCAGCCTCGTCCATTTTCTGCTTGTGCAAATTTTGCCTCACTCGTCATTTTCTTTTTGTTTTTCCTTTTTTTTCAGAATAGAGAGGGAACTTTCCTCTCTCTCTCTGTCTCTCTCTCTCTCTCTCTCTCTCTCTCTCTCTCTCTCTCTCTCTCTCTCTCTATATATATATATATATATATATATATATATATATATATATATATATATATATATATTGTAGCTGCAATATGTCATTTTTGCACCATTCCTGTATCATCATGATCACTACCAGGCAGCCAGAAACTTACAAAAAGTTAGAAACAATACAATTGTTTTCATGTCTAACTGCAGCTGTCATGCACACCTCGCAATTACGAGACGGTAAAACTCATAAACTCATACACACTGAAAAGTCAGCAGAAACGAGGGCATCAGTTTGTTAATTTTTCTCATAGAGATGAGGAAAAGATACATGTTGATATAGCTCTTAACATGATAATGGTTTAGTAAATATAAAAGTCAGGATATTCTCCTCCTCTGAGACACTGAAGATCCGGTTACGTAGCTCCAGCGGGGATCTAACATGATGACTCTTTGATGGTTATAACAGCAGGTTATTGTACCCCCTTTGAGACCCAGCCTCCTGCTGGCTACTGCCACACCAGCATCCTGCTGGCCACTGCCACACCAGCCTCCTGCTGGCCACTGCCACACCAGCCTCCTGCTGGCCACTGCCACACCAGCCTCCTGCTGGCTACTGCTACACCAGCCTCCTGCTGCGTACTACCACACCAGCCTCCTGCTGGCTACTGCCACACCAGCCTCCTGCTGGCCTCTGCCACACCATCCTCCTGCTGGCCACTGCCACACCAGCCTCCTGCTGGCCACTGCCACACCAGCCTCCTGCTGGCTACTGCCACACCAGCCTACTGCTAGTCACTGCCACACCAGCCTCCTGCTGGTCACTGCCACACCATCCTCCTGCTGGTCACTGCCACACCAGCCTCCTGCTGCGTACTACCACACCAGCCTCCTGCTGGCCACTGCCACACCAGCCTCCTGCTGGCTACTGCCACACCAGCCTCCTGCTGGCTACTGCCACACCAGCCTCCTGCTGGCCACTGCCACACCAGCCTCCTGCTGGCCACTGCCACACCAGCCTCCTGCTGGTCACTGCCACACCAGCCTCCTGCTGGTCACTGCCACACCAGCCTCCTGCTGGCCACTGCCACACCAGCCTCCTGCTGGCCACTGCCACACCAGCCTACTGCTAGTCACTGCCACACCAGCCTCCTGCTGGTCACTGCCACACCAGCCATTAACAACTAAGATCAAAGATATTCCAAGCACCTCCTCCTTCTTAACGCCCTGAGCAACTGACTTCCATTCTGGTCCCGTTCTCCCGCAGCGAGACAGGATATGAAAGAAAGAATGAAAGAAAAAATGAAAGAATGAAAGAAAGAAAGAAAGAAGTCGTGCGTGGTGGGATACTCAGAGAACTCCAAAGAAATTTTTGTAGGATATGGTGAGGGGAGACAATGGTCCGGAAGTGAGGGCATTAAGGACGACCAGACGAGGGGAAGCCACATTGTCCAGCTGTTCCTCTGAGCAGCAGACCAGCGCTCACCAGCCAGCCCCTGCTGGCCAGCAGACCAGAGCTCACCAGCCCCTGCTGGTCAGCAGACCAGCACTCACTAGCCCCTGTTGGTCAGCAGACCAGCGCTCACCAGCCCCTGCTGAGCAGCAGACCAGCGCTCACCAGCCCCTGCTGGTCAGCAGACCAGCGCTCACCAGCCCCTGTTGGTCAGCAGACCAGGTGCTCACCAGCCCCTGCTGAGCAGCAGACCAGCGCTCACCAGCCCTGTTGGTCAGCAGACCAGCGCTCACCAGCCCCTGCTGGTCAGCAGACCAGCGCTCACCATCCCCTGCTGGTCAGCAGACCAGCGCTCACCAGTCCCTGCTGGTCAGCAGACCAGGAGCTCACCAGTCCCTGCTGGTCACACTGACGATGAACGTGATAATATGAAAGTTTAGTGAGCGAAAAACTGGCGTGTCATAATGTTGTTAGAAATGATCAGAGTAGGAGAGGAAAATGTAATTAGACAATGAAACACGAGACATCTCAGGCGGTGGAGATGAAAGCGACGAGGGAGCCATGTTTGACCTCCTGGTGAATGTGTATTGCACAGCTACATGTTATGAGGAGGGAGGGAGTGTCAAGCCAAGGTTTCCAGTCCATCATGCCCAAGGGTCGTACCGTCGTGCTCAAGGGCCCCAAGGGTCGTACCGTCGTGCTCAAGGGCCGTACTCTCGTGCCCAAGGGTCGTACCATCGTGCTCAAGGGCTGTACTCTCCTGCCCAAGGGTTGTACCATCGTGCTCAAGGGCTGTACTCTCCTACCCAAGGGTCGTACCATCGTGTTCAAGGGCTGTACTCTCCTGCCCAAGGGTCGTACCATCGTGCTCAAGGGCTGTACTCTCCTGCCCAAGGGTCGTACCATCGTGCTCAAGGGCCGTACTCTCCTGGTTAAGGGGGTCTACTATCCAGATTTTCTGCTATCGATGTTACCAAGTACTTTCTTCATACTATGTGGTAGTAATTTGTATCTAGGGGTTCGTATTATACGATAACCGTATCCTTTATGGATTCATATTATCTACTGGTCCATGGAACATACAGCACACGAGCTCAAAAATATATTTGTATTATTGTCACACGATACAATACCCGTTTAGTATTATTCAGCGTCGAAAACATTTAAATGGAAAACTCCCCTCAACTATTAAATGAATTTGGAGAGTTCCATCACCCAACTCCGTCATCGTCCATTCCTTTAAACCATCCAAATGTTTTTATGTTTCCAGCAACACCAGTAGAGCCGAACCTGGCCATCTCTGGCCACCAGTCCTCACGCTGGCCTTCATTATGATGATGGTTATGGTTCGTTCCGTCAGCCGGAGCAGTGGATGTGGCTGGTGCACCAGAGGAGGACTGTTATAAGACGCCCTGCATCGTGTATCTTGCTAGGTACATCAGGTGAAAGGAGCGGGCTGGCTGACGGAGTGGTAGGGTGAGGCGTCTGAGATAGTCTCGGAGGACCTGTTTGAAGGAGTGGTAGAACGAGTGACTGAATTTACCAGGGAGGACTTGGCTGACATGCTAGTGGCTGGAGGGGTTGAACGAGGCACTGAGGTCGACGGGGAGGACCTGTCTGACGGAGTGGTGGGTGACTGAGATGAATAGGGATTACCTGACTGGCGACCTGAAGGATGGCGTGGTAGAAAGTAGAAGGATGTGTATCGCAAACGTCCAGGTTATGTGTGTAGATCACCTCTCAGAAAGGCATAAATCTTGGTATCTCATGTCTTCCTACCTTCATTTGCAAGTCAGGTTGGGCACCTCATACTTGACTCATGTGCTGAGCAGCATCAGCCAATGTGTGTGTCTGGTGCAGACGCCATGATAATATCAGAACCTTCAGTCACGCGTCGGGACACAGTCCCTGTGTCTGGCGCAGACGCCATGATAATATCAGAACCTTCAGTCACGCGTCGGGACACAGTCCTTGTGTTGGCTTGCCCACGGACACCTTCAAGATTAACAGCATCAATGTTTGGGTCATTAGCTGGAACAGACGTTTCATTCAGGAATCCCTGAGCAACTACAATTGTCTTGTCCTGAGGTGAACTGCTGACTAATTCCTCTAATACGAATCGAACCAGGTCAGCTCTGTTGTCTGGGTGGGAGAGGAGACTCAACCAGTCTTGTGGTAGCGGTACATCTCTTGATCTGTCTATGAGAAGGTGTTCCTATCCTCCTTGTGGCATTGGTTTCTTGTCTTACTGGATTCTGGCTTTATCTGTCGAGCACAATGCCAAGTACGGTTGAATCTTAGCCCAGGATGGTTGCCTAGCTGTTCAAAGCATCTTCAAAGCCTTCAAATGTTCTACCATACTCTAGTTTTCCCAGAGCAATGACCTAAGTACTTGTTCATCAATTCTGTGACACTAGTAGCGATGTCAACTGTTGCTGGAGGACAGTTGATGCCCGTTGTCAACTCATCTACTCTCAGTAATGTCTGCACAGTGAGGGAACGTCCATTGCCCTCTGCTGGTGACAGATGCACTGGCAAGAGCTTATGTTTCATAACATCTTCATCAACGCTTCTGTCAGCCTCAGAATAAATAAATAGACTTTGTCCATGTTGGATCTGGTTACTTATAGTGTTACTTCTGATCAGACGCTCTATGAAAGTCGTAGACACTCTAGAATGATATTAGATTAACATATAAACATCGCTTTACATTGATTCTTTCATTATCACAGTCGCCTGCCATGTTTGGATCCCCCCTTTTCTCGCTATTTTGGCAAAGACCTTAATTGCTCCTTGCAGCCTGAGGGAAACCATAATTGTCTTGGATGTCTGGTTGAGGAAAAGGTAATTAAACAGCGTTAGATTAAAATTCCTTACGAAATGGTTCCAGCGCTTCGGTGATATACAGCAAATTTAAACATTCATATTAATTTTTCTTCTTTTGAGCGCAAAGTCTAATACAGTGTAAAGTATTTTGACGTCTAGTCCCGTGCATATCATATCATAGCACAAACCGCTTTAGAAATTGTTTTACCTAGATTCTTTTTTGAAAAATTTCTGGTTTTTATGTAAAGTAAAGAACATGCTGTAAGAGCATTCAATTTGGTTTTAATATACAATGTTTAATCTTGTGTTATATGAAATGGTTATATGATGATACATGCCCTTGGCAACCAGTGACAGTATAACATCCCAACTTAATTACTTATTTAATTAATATCCGGAACCAACTTTGCTATCACTGAGTCGAACAATTTTAGAGGAAATTCTTGGAAAAGTACTCACTGAACACCCACACGTGTTTCATAAAAAGAAAAAGGAACACATCAAACGAAATAATTGTAAACTCTCGCAGAATCTCGAGTAACTTTCAACCTCCCACGTGCCTGAACTATACGATTTACACAATTTTCCCTTCATGGCCACACATTACCAACATCCTTCCCAAGTCTTCTATGAGTCGTGTCCACACTGAGATCTCGCTGGTCACACAGCCTTGCCAACACCTCCCAACACCTCTCAGACCCACATCTCCAACCCACAACAAGCATCATTAACGTTCTACGCTTCTTATTAATACTTTCCTCATAGTAAAACGGATAAGGTCTTTTTAAAAGGGGAGAAAGTTCCCGAAGGTGCATCATTTTCCCGTTGTATGGCCAGGGCTCCCGTCGGACGAGGTCGTTGCGACAATGTGTTGCGTCTGGGGAGCAAAGTTTGGCCCAGCGTCGTCGTACCGACCCCGTCTGAATGTCTCCTCCCAGTGGGTCACATTGTTTGCTGGTGTTTGGACGTTCACTGGAAACAGTGGACGATATATCTTTGTTTGGACGTTCACTGGAAACAGTGGACGATATACCTGACTCATAGTCGGGACTGGATACTGGATGTTTTTTTACACTCTTCGTTTCGCTTGTGTGTTCCTCAAACGTTCGTGTGTCTCAAAAGGATCCAATTGTATTTTGTCGTTGTAAATGTTGCTTCGGATTCGCAATGTAAATTCCTTACCACAGACCCTGGTCTTCGTTCCAGATGCTGCCACTGTTTCAGGCAAGGAGCTCAAAAGGATTTAAAACTTATGTGAAAAACTTGAAGTACAGAAACTGTGTAAATTCAGTTAGCATGGGTAACTCGCGCATTAAGTTCCATTTCATTAAACAAATTCCATAAAACCAGCATGAATACCAGGTCGCCTCTCGTATAAACAGAACACTCGAGATTTAATCTGCGCTAAGAGACAAAGAGTTCATGGCTCCCAAAATACCTTTGAATAAGAATGAGGTGTAGAGGGAAAAAGAATTCTGGGAACAACGTGTGAATATTGAAGAGAGATTGGGTGGTAGAAAGGAGGAGGAGAAGAGGGATGAGAATGATTGGATGCCGAAATGAGGAAGGGAAGTGGGTTGTCGTGGAATGGTGAAAAACCTGACAGGACTTACGAAAGGAAAAGGAGGTTAGTAATGGTATGAAGGTTTATGGATTAGATAACCACACAACAGCAATATACAGAATAGAAAAAGCTGATATAAAAGATTATGTCTTGTATCTCTCCTCATTGTCTCCATCACATACACTCCTTAACCTACCGCAAATCGCGGACGACAGAGCCACTTTCACCAACAGTTACTGGGAGAGTGAACTCCACTGTTGCCTAGTTGATGTGATCCATAACACCAAACACTCAACATTGATGGTGATACAACGAACCCTTGAGAACGCGATGGTACGACACATAAGCACAGCGGCAAGTCCCTACACCACGGCAGAACTACGACTGGAAAAGTTCTCACTTGATAGAGAAGGGTCGAATCAAAGGCTACGTCATTAACATTCAAGGGCTGAGCCACTCGTGGTGTAAGGGATCTCCCATCGTGTTCAGTGGGTCAAGATAACTCGTCCTTGCTTCGGTGGAGGGAGGCGTCCCGTGTTTGGCCAGGCCCAGACCAGCGTCTCTCGTCCAGATCATCAAATATCATTCACTGGTTGAGTCTCACCGCTGCTTCTTTGAATGCAAATGGATATGTCTCCTGCACGACCGGTGTCAACACCTCCAGGAGAGACATTGGGGGTTCCTAGTACCGTGTGTGACGACGGTCCATTGACTTCCCATCATGGGGTTCGCAAGTCATGAGTCTTGATGTGTTTTGCTTGGCTTGGCGCAGTCGTCTGGGTCCATTGATTTCCGAACTCCCATTACAGCCAGAAAATTAGCTTGGGATGTCTTATGAATATGTTATCACAGTCCTGGTGGGTCCCGCGGGCTCTGGTCTGGCTGGATAGTGACACCACACCGCACCCGCCGAGGGCGATACACTGAGCTACAGTCATGTGTGTATAGCAACTTCTCTGATGAAGGATGTGATCCTACAATCGCTGTGTGGTGTTCTTGTGATCTGTTGTCGTCAGCGGAAAACTGGGAGTCTATGACAAAGTAAGACATGGTGGTTATGGAACGTGATGGCTGTCTATTTCGAGGGCTGGACACGGGGTTATACAAACACATCAACCAACCAGTGAGGGTCAAGCCACAGCTCTGATGGTGAGAGAAGCAAGTTTGCTACCCAATCAGGTCATCAAGCGACGGATGTATGACCTGACCTATTCGAAGGCCTGATAACACCACAATCATTAATGGGGTTGTTAATAAGTTCTTGGGATGTGTTGTGATACACTGACTGCATGATCGTATGTCCTTCACACTTGCCAGTGAGACTGGTAAAAATTTACGACGTGCTGGGCATCGGGAGTGACCCCATCTGTGACGAACGATGTCAAATATGAAGAACAGGTATTTGATGGGTCCAATAGACCAATTTCTCTTTACTGGACTGGTAGCTTGGACCGCCTCTCACCATGGACGAACATTACCGCCCGGGAGGAAGATGAATATTTATAGACAAATGAACCATCCGAAAAAAGATGTCTTCAACCGTAATCAAAATCCGATTAGGGAAAAAATATCAGATGAAAAAAATATTACATCTTGAGGACCGTATTTCCATCTCAGGTCGAGAGCTTGAGCACACACCAACACCATCTGGCCCTAAACCGCTTCCCTGGTCTTACTGGAAACCAAACACGAATGCTCATTACTATAGCGTCCCCCAGGGCGCTACCTATCATCCTGCTCCTGCTGCTGCTGTTGCTGTTTCTGCTGCTGCTGTCCCTGCTGCTGCTGCTGCTGTTCCTGCTGCTGCTGCTGCTGCTGTCCCTGCTGCTGCTGCTGCTGCTGCTGCTGTTCCTGCTGCTGTTCCTGCTGCTGCTGTTGCTGCTGTTGCTGCTGCTGCTGCTGCTGCTGTTCCTGCTGCTGCTGTTTCTGCTGTTGCTGCTGTTCCTGCTGCTGCTGTTCCTGCTGCTGCTGCTGTTCCTGCTGCTGTTCCTGCTGCTGCTGCTGCTGCTGCTGTTCCTGCTGCTGTTCCTGCTGCTGTTCCTGCTGCTGCTGTTCCTGCTGCTGCTGCTGCTGCTGCTGCTGCTGTTCCTGCTGCTGCTGCTGTTCCTGCTGCTGCTGCTGTTCCTGCTGCTGTTCCTGCTGCTGTTCCTGCTGCTGTTGCCTGGCTGATGGTGGATCTCATAGATCCTGTGATGATGGTAGACTGAAAGATTACAATCGGTAATTCTTTTCATTCCCAAGTGATCTGAAAGTGGCAAGGCAAAATGAAGAGTGTGTGTGAGGAGAGGGTATGATGGGAGATATGAGGTGTATGTTGATTGTTGGAAGGTGACACGATGAGAGAGAGAGAGAGAGAGAGAGAGAGAGAGAGAGAGAGAGAGAGAGAGAGAGAGAGAGAGAGAGAGAGAGAGAGAGAGAGAGAGAGAGAGAGAGAGAGAGAGAGAGAGAGAGAGAGAGAGAGAGAGAGGAAAGTCGTCTTGAAGGGTAGGGAAAATGCTGTAACGTGAAAATGAGAGAGAGAGAGAGATGGGGGAAAAAAAGTGAAAATGAAAGAAGAATTCTCCGACACAACGAGTGGGCGAAATAAAAACGGATGCATCAAAGCTTGACGAAAGAAAGAAACACACACACACACACACACACACACACAGAATATCACGTGATAGAAGTTGGCAAGGCTGA